>NW_009647856.1:1053830-1065558 GCF_000708025.1 Charadrius vociferus | reverse complement strand
TCCCTCTATTTCTCTTTCTGTGATTTTACAATAGGAACTGATGAGGACTCTCCATTATAGGGAATCATGGCATAATTTTTTCAGGGCTGACCATGCAGTATTTAAATTAATTGGCAATTATTAATGATCTGCCTTTTCTCACTTGGGTTAAAGCAATCTGCACCGCTCAGGGTTATTATATAGGGCAAACACAGCATCATAATTGCAAAAGAAAATACCAAAAATGCAGGGTGGCTTTAGACTGCAGACATAAAGAAGGGCAGCTTTCTATGTCTCCACTCTGATATCTTCAAACATTTAAATATCTCATTGTTTTATTTTGACCTTTGGACCATAGTTTTTTGTTGTGGGTTTTGTTCTTTTTTTTTAAACTTGTTCTTTGTAGGTTAAGTTTTAACTAAATTTACAATTTTTTTCTTACAAGTTCAAGATATTAGCTGCTTAGGAAATAACTTGTTATTTAATATTCTACAGGTAGAAAATGACTAATTAGGCTTCCTCAGAGGTACTTAACAAAGGAAGAAAACCCTCATGGCCACCATTTTATGTATGGGTTGACCAAGGCAGAAAGGTGGATGATTTCCAGCTGCCTCCATACTTCCAGGCTGGGAACTCATACATGGGATCTAAGTAACATTTATCTGCCTTAAACTTTGAAAATTTTCTGTAGAAATCTGGTATTCTTCTACTTCCGTGTAAAATAGGTTTATGTACCCTTGGCCTTGCCTGGTGCTGAGCAAACTCGTCATTCACTGACTTTGGTAGCTGAGAGCACTCAGCTTTTATTAGGTGAAATCCTTTCTAATTATAAATGGGGAATGAGTCAGGCTGTTCCAGTCATGATAAATGAACTTGATTAAACATTTTGTGTCAAATATAGCGCAGTGGAAAGGAAAGTTAAGAGTAAGTGGATTGAAGGGCTGCGTAATTACCAGGAATGGTGCTCATTCACTTCAGGGAGGTAGCGCTGTGCAGCAGCATCAACGCTCCGAGGTTAGGAAGAGAATTACAAAAACGGTACCAGCTCTGTTCTCCACTGGAAATCAGCCTGGCAGTGTGTGTATTTAGCTTTCTGGCCTCCAGATACTCTCTGAGCTTGGTGTGGTTGTGCTGTACATGCCTCAAACTTTAAAGGCGAAGTGGATGACTCCTGGTGACATGCTCAACCTCAACTGGAGGGTTCTTGAATCTTCTGCTAGAATTGCCAACAAGGTGCTAATACAGGCTTCTGAGCAAAAGCCAGCTGAGGCAGATAAATAGAAAAGCAAATTATTAATAACTGAAAGAATTTGAATCTGTTCTCTATAACGCCATATTTATGATATATTTTAATTGATTCTGAATCTTAAGTGTCTGATTTTATTACTGTGAATGGTTATTAAAGCAATTTTTTAATATGATAAATTTCTACTTACGTTTCTATCTGTGAATGGCTCTTTTATAGCATTTCTCTTGATTAAGAAAGTAACATTGTTTGCTTTTAAGCTTTCCAGGGAGTTCTGATAAATACTGGCAAATAAGGGGAAGAGCAAAAGAAAGAAAGACGAGTATGTTTTACTGTTTTGTAGAGTTTTAATAAATATAAGATTTTTCTGTTGCATAGACCAAAATTTACAGAGCTATTGGAAAACATTTGCTGCACAGGACTGCAATTTTGATTCCTTGCTGGGATTGTTTGCTGTAAGATTTTTTGCCATAGCTACATTGCGAGTTTTGATATGCAACATATTTTTAGTATGGCCACCAGGGGAAAACTGCAAAGCTGGCAATTAGCATCTCCCATGTTTCAGATGAAATATCAATAGCGCAAAAATCTGCAATCCCACAAGGACCCATCCATGAGCTTGACTCTGCATACACCATTAAAGTATTGAGGCTGTGCAAGGGCTGCGAAATTAAGCATTTGTGTCAGGATCAGGCATGGGAGAACGCAATGAATATGTGAGAGCCTTTGACATTTAGCCAGTCTCTAGCGTTTTCTTGGCCTGGCTGCTTGAGAAACCAGTATAAATTGAGTTGCATGATGAAGGAGAAAGTGCAGACCACGCTGTGCTCCATGATGGCATGCTTTTCAGTGGGGTTTGTTTTGGAGAGCAGGTCATGCTGCAGGGCAGCCTCTACCAGCAGTGCCGTCCTCCAGCCTCATCTGCCTCCATGGCCTCACATCCCTGTACAGCTTATCAGCAGGCCGGTGGGATCTCATAACAGGAGGGGAGGCTATACAACTGCACGGCAAGCTTGGGAGATGCCAAATGATGAGATGTGTCATAAATACTGCCTGTGTTTTGACAGGATTGGAATATGAGTGCAGGAATAATGGTTTTCTTCACTGATCACTTCTCACCTTCCAACATGAGCTTCATGGCACATCTGAGTGCATTGAGCCATAAATATTATCTGTGGCCATTAAAACATTCAGTCTTACTTCTAAGGTAGCCACAGTGCTCATCTGTTATCTGTCATGGTCACTCCAGGCATCAGTGGAAAACTTGTGTTCCAAAGCACAGCTGCATTTCTCAGAACAAATACAAACTTCTCATCAAAATTTTATCACGAAAACTAAGATATGGCAAATCTCACTCTGGTTTTCAGTTTTAAAAAAGATCTTATTTATTAGTTCTTTTGTGTTGCATGTGGAGTTCTTGGGGTGCCCAGTAAAAACATTTTTCTTGTGGTTTATTAAAATATCTTGAAATCGGTAAGCTGAGAACAAATAGGACTGAAAACTTCAAGCACGGTTTGTACTGCAGAACTAATTCAGTCTTAATTTTGATGAGAAGCAATGTGATACAAAAATATAGAATCTTTGATTCCTTTTTAAAATATTCAATTTCTACTTCCTGATCACATTTTACAGACACTTTTTTTTTAATGATGCCCATTCCACTAAAAAATTTCAAAGACTTTGTGTACTCTGCAGATTTATCTTATAACATAGACGAGTATACTCTTAGAAGGATATAATATGTACCAGGTTAATTAAAGATTGTTCAGTTTACTATAGAATGCAACAAAAAAGCTTGTTTGTTTCTCCATCTCCAAGGATGCTGCTTTAAGGAAATGAAATAATCCAGTTCCATATCTCTTTGGACGTGCATGAATATTCTGAGTTCATAAAATATAAACAATAATCAATAAAGCAATTTGATTTTCTGCTTTCTTCAGAGCTTTATGATTTTAACAGTGATTTTTTTTTTTTTAAGTTCTATTCACAAAACAGCTTGGATGAATAGAATGTCAGTGTGCTATGATGTAGACTTTTACACAAGAGGTACTGCCATCACATCCTATTTAACTACTGAGTGTGTTATTAAAAACTAATTATTTCTTCGTTGTTAGATTTTGAGGATTTTTAAATTTGATTTAATGTAAAGTCACCCAGAGGTTGAAAACATTAAGATTGTATTTCTTTGTAAATGTAACTCAATCAAGATTTTTTCAGTTACCTTTGCTATTTTATCATTGTTTGTCTAAAACAATGAGAACAATCTTCTCTCCATTGCAGTCCGATGTAATTCAAGACCCTTATCACCTTTGCCATATGTTTCTTCCATGAAAACGGCTAGGCAATTCTGAGCTTTTCTTCCCCTGCACTGCTTTGGCTTTGTCTCAGGTTAATGCCTTCCTAAATTCTCCAAAAAGTGAGAGTTAGTTAATAATATGTGTGCAAGGCATACTTTTCAGAATTGCCTGAACCACAATGGTAAACTATGGTGCCACCTGAAAAAAAAACCCAAACAAACAAACAAACAAAAAAGAGTGCATATTGTTATTAATGTCAAGTAACCATTTTTCGAAGACAGGTCAACCTTCCAGTTTATTGACAGGAGTATATTAATAAAATTGTGCTTAAGATTAACATACTGTAAAGGAGAAGACTGAGTGAGTTAGGAAAGACTGGTCTTATAAATGGTGGAGAACAGACCAGGGAGTTAGATGAATAGCATAAAATGTTGCTCTGTAAACTCCTGTGGCATAGGTTATCCCAAACTAATGAGTATGTCCTTAAAGCAGAGGAAATACTTCAGCTTTGCTCTCATCAACATTTTTTTCTCACGGAATTCTGTTGGAAGGCATCATGCTCCTTGAATTCTTGGCTCATCAAGGACTAAGCAGGAGTTGCTGCAGACACTTATGAAGAATAAAATTTAGTCAGAGGATTAGAAGGATTAGAAGGATTTTAGTAATTATTCAAAGAATGAGGATCTGAAATGAACTTCCAATTTAAGAGTCAAGAACTTGCTAGCTTCCATCTGAAGGCTTGATCAGTTGATGTTCAGGATTATTTGGCATGGTGAACTCCAGCAGAAGGCAGCTGGATTTGAGGACCTGAGCAATTCCTCCTAGGCTTCCTTCCCTTCTGGTGGGAGTTGGTCTGCCTGAAGACCCTTTTCTCTTGAACAAACTCTGGAGCCTTCCATCAAGGAAGATCCAGTAAAACAGTGCTGTCAGGAAGCTTTTGCCTGTGGCTGCCTAAGAAGGCCTTCCTAGAGGTAGTTACACTGGCAACAAAAAGCCTCAGGCTGTAGGCACACTTCAGTGTAAAAATCCTGCTTAACTCCTGGAGTTATATTTCTATCACTGAATTAAGAAAAGGCTCTGAATGACTGTAGTTTATCTCTCTCTCAAGCATGTACCGTGACTGATTTTGGACATCTCAAAATCTTTCCTGGGTTTCACAATGCTCTTTCGTGGCAGTAAAAATTTTGTTGTTTTACAGTGGAGGAAATGAGGCAAAGAGATATTTTTTGGTAGAATTTAATGCACTGCCCTTTGTCCTGGTAACAAAGAGTTTTCACATGGACAAAAAAACTCTTTCTCCAAGAATAGACAGACAGAGTGGCAGAGCTCTGCCCTGTGCTAGCTACTGCCACAGTAGATTGTTTCAGAGCTCAGGTAGTTTTGCAGAACGGTACCTTTTATTGGTGGACATACCCAGGAAGTCCACCTGATTTCTTGCCCACGTCGGGGAAGACAACTGACACTGGCTTTTTTGAGTCCTCAAGCCACTGCCTCATTTCATTCGTACCTGTGCTTTGACTATATTGAGGCCACTTTGCAAACATAGGCCCTGAAAGCAGAGGAGAAACTGTCAGTAATTACATGCCTTCCTTGGTTAGTGAAAAAATGGTGAAAAGTAACTGTGACTCCAATCAGCTGTGATTGTCAACACCTCCCTCAGTGCTGGCAATCTACTAGCAATGCTAAAACAGTCTATAATCTGGCCCTGGCTCAAGAAAATATCACTCTAAACTAGTAGTCTTGCCAACAGCTATCCTATTTCTAAGCTTTTCTACTTAAGTAAGGTAATTGCTTTACTTTTACCTCCAAAACCCAAGAACCTTTTGAATATATTTTAGTTAGACTGATGCATGTTCTAATAACAACTAAAGGCAAATATATACATTTTTAGGTCTATCAGCAGAATTCAACCTAATTCATCAAGAGATGTTAATATGCTTAAAGAATCTGGCAAACAGAGCTAAATTGAGCTGATTCTGTTCTCTCTTCTCAAATAGATTCTGCAAAAGTTGGGATGAGTGGTTGTTTTCTCATTTTAGTGTCCCTCCACTCAGTCCTGTTTGTTTGAAGTTTTTGTGGTGGTGTTATAAAAATTTTCCCCCTTGAAATACAAACTAAGACATTACTAGTAGAGAAAGATCTTTTTTCTTAAGCAGTGTTCACCTGAGACCTTGGAACCCTGCTTGTTTACCATTTTATATATAAATATATGAATATATGTATGAAAGTGTGTGTGTATGTGTTTGTGTGCATTATGTGTGTGTGTCTGAATAATGGGGTTTTCTCTGTTTCTGTGTATCAGATGATGGACATAACCTCCGATTGTTTTCCTCTTTTCTCCTTAGTTGTCATTCCCCTCCATCCTCATATCCCAAATCCTCACTAATGTTTGCTTCTTCCTAAAAATATAAAATCCAGTTCTGTCATCATAATTAAAATATCACACCACTAAATACTTTGTTTTTTCGTTCACTGATTGAAATACAATTCTTTCTACCCAGACTATTCAAAATCTGTGACTTTCCTTCCCTCCTGGAATCTCTCCATGGAAAAGCGTGGGGAAGGGTAGCTTCATTACCTCTTTTTCCCTACCATGCACTGTCCTGCTGTTCTAATTTAAGTCTGAAGGCACCATAAAGATCTGTAAACATTCTTGATCATAGACAATTTAGGAACAATGAGACTTAAGCACATCCAAATGTGTTGGAATTTTATAGGAAATGTCAGCAAAGTCAGGAAACTTGCTATCTGCTGAAAAATGCTGAGGAAGTGAGGAAACTGAGCTCTGACAGGTTTTTTTTTAAATTTAGCAGACATAAATTAAGATGTTACCATCGTTGCTTTCTACCCACAACTTTGTTGAAGGTTATTATCCTGACAGCAATGGAAGCAAGAGCAATATTCCTGTGCTGATTTCTCAGCCACTGCTGTTCACAGCCTAAAGCACCTTAAGCAGAGGTTTATGTTAATACCACCCTGTGAATGGCAGTGCCTGAGAAACCGGTATGTGTTTTACTTCTGATGTGTCTGTTTTGCCTTGAAAGCACAAAGTGAACGGCAAGTATCGGTATCACCTTCACCCTCTACCCAAGATAGATTGTCAGTCTCCAGCTGCACTCTTTAAAAGTGAAAAACAGAGTTAATGGGAAATTAGAAAGCCTTCAGCTTGGCTTGAATATTTTAAACTAGTTTTATTAGTCCCAGCAGGGACTAATGTGTTGTTCTCCATAAAGGGGCTTTCAGTCTATGTGGCCATGCTGCCTCCACACCATCAAAAAGATCACTTTACATCTCCATGATGCACAGTATAAACGTCTCCAAGATTGTTCCCGCAGCTTGCTTTATTATTATGACCATTAAGGGATTTTTTACATAGATTAAGTGGTTTAGATGCTGGGATTTTTCTTTTGTTCATATTTGAATTGTACCAATTCATTTTACCAGCCTGGTGTGTCACTGGCAGTGTTCTCCTTCATTACCTTGCCTGGTAAATTTGAATCACGTGCTGAAGGTCTGGTGCCTTATTGTTGCATATGTGTGAACAGCTTTAAATGAATACAAGTACTAAAAGATTTCACGTAGCTCCTGTTTCCAGAGAAACCAGTTTCCTCTTGTCTGGGCATGTTCAAAGAGGGTACGTCAATTGTAAACCAAACATAAACCTTGCTGTGGCTTCGCACTGAGAAAACGAACAAGAAAAAAACAGGTTATGATGGAAAAACTGATTGTGATAACAAAGTATCAGGGCAAATTCTTTTAACGCTTGGATTGGTGAATGGGTGACAAGGTGTCTCCAGGGATAAAAGCAGAAGCTGATGGGAATGTTCTCACTTTTCTGAGTTTCTTTGATTAATTCTCTCCCTTCTTTTTTGCTTCTTTTCTGCTCTACACAGCTATTTGAATTGGACCAAGGGAAGGGGGGCAGGGTGGGGTGAGATACATCTTGGGAACTTTAATATTTAGATATTGCTTCTTTTTCCGTTCTTTCGATACAGAGGACATGGCATTTTAAAAACATTTTGTGGCATGTGTCTTTTTCTCTGGGATTTATATTTACATTTATCAGCATTATCTTGCTTTATCCACCTATGAACATACCATAACCGCCTAAAATCCTAGGGTTTAGATGCCTAGTTCCTGCCATTCTCCCCCAAAATAAGCTGGACATTTTATCCTGCGTAATGATCCCGTGATACCTCATGCTAACAAGGACAACAGTGACCAAGGCCACGTTTGAGTTGCACATTAAAAGAGGAGGACTGGATTTGCTCAACCTTTTCCCATCACCCCAAATGTCTCAACTCATCATAATGCGTAAATGGACATGATCTGCAGCAAAGAGCTTGTGGGCTAAACGGCAGGATGTAAGCAGGAGGAAGCAAGCGTTAAGGAAATGAATGATATCCATATCTCCCTTTTTCTTCAGTTGGTTCAATACAGCAGTCTGTACTGCATATTGGCTAACAGGGACTTTCGTTAGGAACTATCCTTCATTTTAAGGCACAACGTTTAGAAAATATTGGCTCCTTATGAGGAATAAGGATGGATCAGTACGTACCTGTGCTGCCTGGGAGATAAGAAGTAAACACGTTGTTCCTCAGAGTGATGGAGTATAAAAAGTCTGATTTGCTCTGCATGTGTGTCCTGTATTCCCCCTCTGCCTACCCCCGATGCAGACACCCCTGTCCCCCTTATTCCGTATTTACCCTTCCAATGCCATTAGTTCTCCCAGGCCCTGCACATGACTCCCAGCACACTCAGATACATGGATGAAAAATGCTCGGTGCTGGGGCTGTTTGGGGGCAGCTGTGCACCAGTCAGTGAATGGAGCTGACGGACCAACAAGAAGGCCAAAGGGATGGCAAACGCTGAGCTCTCAATTTAGCCCTACCTGTTTGGTCTGGCTGCCCAGCTGCCGGTGTTCAAACATTATTTTTGACATCTAACTATCTCCATTTAACATTGGTAAAATTAGAAATGGCTGTAAAAGCTATTTGTTGGGTGAGGAGGGGATAGCGGGCAGATGGCACAAGCCTCGCTTCCTTAGGAAACCACGCTAAACACCTTGCATTCACAGGTGGCAGTCTCACAGCAGGACACAGAAACAGAATATTTGCCTGTGGGGTTTTTTGCCTTTGGAAGTGAAAAGCACTTATTTTGACTGGTGGGTCAACATCACCAGCTAGAATTGTGGCTCAAGAAACACTAGGCAGGGATTATAGGGGTAGAGGTCTCTTTACTTTCTCAGTGATGGGAAACCAATATGAGGCTTTCCCTTTGTAGCATTTCCATAGTTATTTGGGCTAAGAAGTGGAATCTCTTTAAATCTGTCTGTACTGACAGGATAGCACTGACTGTGCAGAAGATCCATGAGCAGTCATTACAGAATCACAGAATGGTTGAGTTCGGAAGGGACCTCTGAAGGTCATCAGGTCCAATCCCCCTGCTCAACCAGGTCCACCCAGGTTGCCTAGGATGATGTCCAGATGGCTTTGAATATCTCCAAGGAGGAGACTCCCCACCTCTGTCAGCAACCTGTGCCAGTGCTCAAACATTGTCTGCATGGAGAACTGCAGCATCTCGCTGGTCATCCCAGCCCAAACCAGAAGTGTTTTAGGTCTTATTCTGATCTCAGTTAACTGAAAATCTGCTGAAGTCAAGAAAGTGACACATCACTTATATTGGTGTTAGTAAGATCAAAATCTACCCTGAGGCTCTTATTCTTACATAGTTGTCTTGCAGGGAAAGATGTTGCGTTCTTTAAGCAGCCAAAATTTTGAATTAGGGGATTTTTGTTTGGTTGCGGTTTGGGATTTGGGGAGAAAGACGTGTGTGGGTGGGGGAGCTTAGAGGAGGTTGTTATTTAAAATATGATACACTAATAATATACCTGTGTGATATTTCTAGGGGCTTGGGTTTGGTTTTCATTTGTTTGTTTGGGTTTTTTTTAAATCTAATATTTATTTTCCTGATATAAAGAAGAATGTTAGCAACAGATTTTAAATACAGGACTACTGTATTCCTGACCTATTTTTCTTCTACTGAGAAGGATGAGTCCCTAAAGAAAATACTTCAATTAATTTACCTAAATAAGAGTTTATAAGCGGTTTTCAAGTCACCTTTTATTATTCTTAATTTTTCTGGGAAAAAAAACCACAAACCAACAAAACCCAAAGTAGCTGTAATAATTAAGTGGAATTTTTTTTTTTTATTGAAAAATAAAGTAGCTGTATTTGGGGAAGCCTATTTTTTGCTGATTTGTTGTGATTGCCTAGATAAATGGCCTAGAAATTATTAAATGGTTGTGCTGTAATCAATTACTTACCGATACAGACTGTGATCATGAGAATAATCTGGTGTCCTTGGTGACATTACAAAGTACAAGGGAGTAACTGAAGACAAGACTAACATATAGTACAAATATGAAGATTATTACATGTTAAGTAATACCAATTGTTTATTTTACTTGGTGTAGGTACTATCTCAGGCCTTGATGCTTCAGGTTTTTGGTAAATTCTCAGAAATTTTACAAAGTATTTGTTCTGTATCTGACTGCTTTATCAACACTAACTTACACTTTAAATAATCTAACTATCTTAAATAAAATACAGAATGATGGTAGATACATTAAAGTTTATCTCACTCATACCATCTTCCATGCTGTACTCTGCACATTTCTCCTATCCACTACTCTGTTATTTCTGTTACTATTTTGCATATTGTTTTCCCCTTATTTTACTATTCAGCTCTTTATCAAGATTTGCTTTTTGTCAATATTCCAAACGATTGCTCCAAGACAAGCTCTATTCAGAAGTAGGCATCTTCTGAAAAACGTTTGGGCCCTTCCATGTTACATATCCACGTGCAAAGAAATTTATTTCTTATTTGTAAGGTATACTGCAATTCTTTTGTGTTTTTAATAATAGCAATATAGTTTTCAAAAAATATTTTAATAGATCATGCTAAGAGTTTGTTATCAGTTTTTTGACACACTCAGATCAGTGATCCTAATGCAGTACTTTTCAGCTATTTTTGGATTCGTTTCTTAAATGTTCTCCAGTAAGGCTTTCTGAAGTCTGTTTAAAGTAGACATTATCCCTATTTTATAAGCTTGGATCCTTGCCAAGTCCACACAGTTAATCTGTCCTGTGCCTGGTAACAAATAACATGTTATTTGCAATTCACATTGCAAAGCTGAAGGATGTGAACCCGTAGATTCATTTTTATCCCCCTGTGTTTGCACTGCCTGAAACAATGCAAGATATTATGAATACATTTGCTATATGACAATCCCCCAAAATGAACCTCAGCTGCCCCGAGAAACACTCCTGAAAACCTCAGGATTGCTCAGGCTTCCTTATCATCTTTAAAATGGAGATTCTGTACTCCACTTATATGGATTTAATAATGAAGCCACTGCATGGTGAACTGGGAAACTGTACCCAAGCCTCTCTGCAAAAGCTGAAGTACTAAATACAGTAAAGTGGGAAAATGGGAACAGGAAGCTTCGTCTGTGATGATCTTTCTAATGGGGCTGAGGACTGGAGTGAAAAGCCTGTATGGGAGTGTTACTTCTTCCTAGAAAATTTAGAGGTGATAGACTAAACATTGCCAGGCACATTATGTTTCAGGACCATTCCCTTTTGTAGGTTTCCCTTCATTTGTCTACGTTGTGGATGCATAAAGCCAGAGGATTTCCAAGGGTAGGTTTTGGAATGGAGTATTCTCCACAGCTTTGGAGTGGTGGGCAGGAGGACTGTCCTTGGAGGTTACAGCACTGAGGGCAGTAGGCCCCCTGTGAGATTGCCCCATGAGAAAGCCTGAACCTGAGTCTTTTCCTGGGTGAAGCATTTTTCAAAAAGACATCCTGACTCCTGGCACCAAGGTGCTGCAGTTCACCACTGCCTTTCTTCAGGAAGTGCTCCTTGATCTTCTGTAGGCAGAGCAGGAGACACAGCTGGCAGGGTACCTTCCTAGACCTGCTGCTTGCATGGCAGTGTGGGAGAAACATCGCACCCCAATGCCCTTGCAGAAGGCCATCATCATGGGGAAAATGTTCAGGGCCCTTCAAGAGAGCAAAGATTAAACACAGCATTTCATGACTATTCTGGAGGAGACTAGCTGTTGCTGATAGTCTATGTAAACAGCTCAGCTGGGAGGGAAGTACAGACACACGCACCTTTCTCTCCTTCATAAGTTCCTTTCT
>NW_009647856.1:970895-1053766 GCF_000708025.1 Charadrius vociferus | reverse complement strand
AACAATCTCATGTTTGTTTTTCACTATACTCTGTATTAAGTCCTATCCAATTCAGGAAAGTTGGGTTTTTTGTGGGAATGTTTTGTTTTGGGTTTTTTTTTTTTAAGAAACAACTCCTAAAATGTCTTGGAAGGACATCTGTGGAGAGTCAGGATAGCTTTTTGTTGAAACCAAAGACGCCTTGGAGTCATATTCACTAGATGGCTCACTTTCAGGCTGATATACTGTGGGATACATCGTGGGTCAATGTGACTGATGAAAGTTTAGGGCATAGAAGGCTTTCTAAGTATAACAAAAGCAGCTTAATTGCAGTGAGTATTTTTTTTTTTTTTTTTTCAAAAAATACATTAGTTGAAAGTGAAGTAATGGAGTAAGACTATGATTCAAAACAGTAATTTAGAATGCCCACTTATAACAGTCCACACTTCAGTGCATTTTGTATGAGGAGAATCTAGTCAAATGACACTACACTGTCTAAGTGACTAAGTCTAAGTGTCACATGCTGTCGTGGTTTGTGCTGGGTGGGCCACTAAACGAACTCCTTCACTTGAAATGATCAGCAAGGATAAGTTATCCTTATCAAACAGCAACATTCACTGACTTCAACAATAGTTTAAGAAAAAATCAGTTTAATAAGAATTTTTTTGAGAAGAGAAAGAAAAAAGTCAGGTTTTGTGTGAAGCCCATGGTACTTTGTAGTCAAAGTCTGTGCCATTAATTTTGTATTTATTTCTTAATAACGTTATTTGAAAAATACAGTTATTCCACAAATTGTCTGTTTCCTTCTATGTCAGTGTTGTTTAGAGATGCCCACACATGTCAGAATATTGTTACATTGATAGTAATTGCCCCGAAATGTACATATACATGTTGAGAAAATTCCTACCTCGTTTTAGGAGACAAAATGAGCACAGCCAAATAGACAAAAATCAAGAAAAAACAAAGTTAGCTCTGTCTTATGTAGAGAATAATAGACATATGATGTATACACCACATATTGTGCCATGTATTTATCTATAGTATTGATGGAAAAAATTTGTTGTGGACATGAACTATAATTCCTGTTTACTAAGATTCTTCTTTGCACCTAGGGAATAAGTTTTAAGTTAGAAATTTTTCAGTGCCTGCTACTAACCGTGCCTTATTTTAAAGAACACCTCAACTGTAGTTCTGCAAGAAATGAATACTTTTGAATCAAAAGGGTACAAATTGATGATAAAAGCATGACTGTCAGATAAGAAAGGCATTTGTGACTAACAAATATACACTTTAGTTTTACCATGCTATTTTCTTTTGTACCTCATTTACTTCTATATAAATGATGTAACAATGCCCTTGCACTACAAGAAAATAACCCTTTACCATGCTGGGGTAAGAAAAACAGCAATGGAAACCTCTTTCTTTTTTCAGTCTGTTAAATCCCTCTAGTTCGTGGGGAAGAATGTTGAAAGCATTATAAGCACATGAAAATAAACAGAGGGCTCAGAATTTGTTGCTTCATCTCAGGAAATAAGTTTGAAGAAAAAAAAATCATGCCATTCTCAGGGCTGATTTTAATGTAATATCGTGTGCTGAGGGAGCTGGGGGAAGTCATTGCTGGGCCTCTCTCCATTATCTTTGAAAGGTTCTGGAGGACAGGTGAGGTGCCTGAGGACTGGAGGATAGCCAATGTCACTCCAGTCTTCAAAAAGGGCAGGAAGGATGACCCGGGAAACTACAGGCCGGTCAGCCTCACCTCCATCCCTGGGAAGATGATGGAGCAGCTTGTTCTGGGAGTCATCTCAAAGCACCTGGATGAAAAGAAGATTATCAGAAGTAGTCAACATGGATTCACCAAGGGGAAGTCATGTCTGACTAATCTGATAGCCTTCTATGACAAAGTAACTAGATGGGTGGATGAGGGGAGGGCAGTGGATGTTGTCTACCTTGACTTTGGCAAGGCTTTCGACACTGTCTCCCACATCATCCTCATAGGCAAGCTTAGGAAGTGTGGGTTAGATGAATGGACAGTGAGGTGGATTGAGAACTGGCTGACAGTTGTTGAACTCAGGCTCAGTTAGCACCAATGCTATGATGTATGCGAACATCCTCACCCTCCCATAAGGCTGCAGCCCCTACAAAGGAGGGGGAATGAGCAGAGCGCCTGAAAACAGAAAGGGAAAAGGCTTGTGTCTCTGCACAGAGATAACAGCCCTCCAGCTGCTTATTTAGCCACAGTCAGAACGCATCCCATTTTGTGAATCTGCCAGCACACAGGAAAAAAACATGGGCATGAAACCCCTTGCTCAGCAGATGCAGGGCACAAGCTTTTCATTTTCAAAGACAATATTATTTTTATATGCAGTCTTAGCTAAACTCAGGAGTCCTGATGTATTCTTACTCACTTTGAATTCCTTACCTACTTTGTCCAACTAAAGACTGACCAAAGATTTCGGGCTAAAGACTCTGATGGACTGCAAACTAGGCGGACAGTGATATGCTCATCTATTTTTTTAAACGTGAACACTTCAGAGATACAAAACTTTGCAAAGGCTGAGGGACTTGGGTGAAAGGCTGAGGGACTTGGGTCTCTTTAGTCTAGAGAAAAGAATATTGAGGGGGGATCTTATTAATACATACAAATACTTAATGGGAGGATGCCAGGGGGATGGGAGTAGTCTTTTTTCAGTGGCGCCCAGTGATAGGACGAGGGGTAATGGGCATAAACTTGAACATAGGAAGTTCCATCTTAACATGAGAAGGAACTTCTTTACTTTGAGGGTAGTGGAGCACTGGAACAGGCTGCCCAGAGAGGTGGTGGAGTCTCCCACTCTGGAGACATTCAAAACCCGCCTGGACGCTGTCCTGTGCAACGTGCTGTAGGTGACCCTGCTCTGGCAGGGGGCTTGGACTAGATGATCTCCAAAGGTCCCTTCCAACCCTAACCATTCTGTGAATTCTGTGAATTCTGTGAATATAAGACATGGCATTAATGGATAAAGAAATACCAGAAAATGACGGAATGGGTATGGAAAGAAATTACTAACACCGAATGAGATCAGTAGACATAAAAGGACAAGGGTTATGCAATAGCATGACACGTACAAGAAATTATAGAAAACAGGATAGCGAATGCTTCTTTTAAAAACTATTGCTGGAAGTATGATAAGAGGTCCTTTTTGGATTGTATTATGACTCTTCTGCATGCCTTTCTGGTGAGACTGGGACATATAGAGCAGAAGAACTACCATATACCAGTGCTGTTCAACATCTTTCTTGGCAACATGGACACTGGAATTGAGTGCAGCCTCAGCAAGTTTGCCAATGAAACCAAGCTGTGTGGAGTAGTCGACACTGAAGGGAAGGGATGCCATTCAGAGGGACCTGGGCAGGCTTGAGGGGTAGGCCTGTGCAAAACTCATGAAGTTCAACAAGGCCAAGTGCAAGGTCCTGCACATGGGTCAGGTCAGAGAACGGATCAAGAGCAGGCCTAAGGAGAAGGACTTGGGGGTGCTGGTTGATGAGAAACTCAACATGAGCTGGCAATGTGCACTTGCAATCCAGGAGGCCAGCCATCTCCTGGGCTGCATCAGAAGAAGTGTGACCAGCAGGTTGAGGGAGGGGATTCTGCCCCTCTACTCTGCTCTCGTGAGACCCCACCTAGAGTACTGCGTCCAGTTCTGGAGCCCCCAACATAAGAAGGACATGCGCCCGTTGGAGCGGGTCCAGAGGAAGGCCACAAAGATGATTAGAGGTCTGGAGCACCTCTCCTATGCAGACAGGCTGAGAGAGTTGGGGTTGTTCAGCCTGGAGAAGTGAAGGCTCCGGGGAAACCTTATAGTGGCCTTCCAGTACCTAAAGGGGGCCTACAGGAGAGCTGGGGAAGGACTTTTTACAAGGGCATGTAGTGATAGGACGAGGGGGAATGGCGTCAAACTGGAAGAGGGCAGGTTTAGATTAGATATTGGGAAGAAATTTTTCACTCTGAGGGTGGTGATGGAACAGGTTGTCCAGAGCAGTTGTGGATGCCCCATCCCCGGAAGTGTTCAGGGCCATGCTGGATGGGGCTTTGAGTAACCTGGTGTAGTGGCAGGTGTCCCTGCCCATGACAGGGGGGGTCAGAACTAGGTGTTATTTAAGGTCCCTTCCAACCCAATCCCTTCTATGATTCTATGGTACAACAGGGGAGTATGAAAACTGCATTAAGTTTGGTCACGGTGGAATATTGTAAACATCCGGCTATAGCCTGTCCTCATTAATAGCAGTAGGTTTCAGTTATACTCCTTTTGTCACCAGATAGTCAACAGACCAAAAAGAGCTGATTGTCTTTTAAACTTATTTTCAACAAAATATTATAGAAGTTATAGAAAACAGACTGAATGTTCATGAGTTTATTCAGTTTACATTAAATGGAAGAATAAACAAAAATAGTTCTCTAGTTAAAGACTTTAATTTTGAAAAGGGAAGACTGAGAGATTAAGAAAACTAATTAGTGAAGTCAACTGGAATGAAGAGCAAGAGGATTTTAATATAGGCAAGACTTGGAATGTAGAGGAGGCTGACCTAGAGTGCATGCAAAACCTATGAACAAATTTTGAAAGAAAGAATAATTAGGGATAGAGTGGTTAAATGAGAAATGCATCATGGGTTTACTAAGGTTGATCATGCTAAGATTGTCTCTATCTTTACAAGATAAATGATTTTCTGGAAATAAAAAAGGACAAATACTTTTCTACAAACAAAGCTAGATTTAATCTGTCAGGATTTCAGAAAAGCGTTTAATATGGTGTCACGTAGGAAATTATTAGGTGAACCTTAGAAAATGAGGATTAATGAATTATGGGGTAGTGGACCATAAAGGAATCTAGCTAACAATAGCAGGCTTTGCTAAAAGGGAACTATTGGTTGAAACGGATTTTATTAATAGAAACAACAAGGATCATTATTAGGACAAATTGTATTTTATTATTTCTTTAATGGTGTTAGTGTAAAATACAGAAGATAGACGAATTTTCAGTACAAAGTGTGAATGGAATATCATAGAAGAGTACAAATAAGATGAAACCTAAGATTATCTGATAATAAAATCACATAGCTTTGCACTAAATATTTCTGCTATAATTTGGAGACTCATCAACATGAAATGTTGACGGAGATAAAACAGCATGGACTAATTAAACTGCTGTGGCCATGTCTGGAATTTCATGCACAGTGTTGGTAATGAATATTTAAGAAGACAAATCGGCATTGTGTTAGGCAGAGAAGGATATTGTTCTACCAGTTGTATTAAGAGACTATCTTATGACAGGAAAGAGAAAGAGCTTGATATGAAGAAAAATGTGTGTGGATAAATGATCACTTTGTTCCATGGTACAAACACAAAGGTGGTAAAAGAGATACTTTACTGAAAGAGCAATCTTGGCACAAGAGTAAAAGGGAATAAATTCGCCATGAACAGATGTTGGCTGGAAATTGGAAGATGTGCCTTATTACTCAAAGGTGCTGGACTAGTTTTTCAGAAAAAAAAAGTTTAAGGGTAAAACCTTAGTTTTAGATGGAGCTGGTAGCCTTGTGAAAGTGAAATTAGGACCTGTCTCTACAGGAAGAGTGGACTAGATTTCGTAACTCTTTCAGCCATCTCCCTTGCATTACGCATGCTACCATAAATGCAGATAGACATTGTGTGTCTTGATTGTATGCCTTGCCAAGTTTCTTATCCCAAATTTCTATGAATTTCACAAAGCAAAAGCATTAAATTATTCCTACCAATATTTATGCACAGTAGCTGTATAATAATGCTTAAGCGTTCAAAGTATTCTGTTAACACAACTGACATTCTGACATCCCTACAGGTGGGCACGTATTGGTCCTAGTTTCCCAAAGACACAAGCACATTAGCTTGCACAAGGTTATATCACAAACAGGTGGCAAAGATTAAATTGCAGGTCCATCAGACATGGATCGCAATCTTTAGTTGTACGGCCTAAACTACAAATTTATTTTTTTTTTCAGGAACAGGGTATGAATGGTTAAGAAAAAGGTTGACATGAACTCTGTTTTCCTAATTACGGGTTCTTCAGAACAAGACTCTTTCACCTCTGGTCCTTTTGTTCATTCTGTAGCAGCATTACCCAAGCGTTGTTCATTGTTATGCTGGGAAGGTAAGACTAAAGAGTTTATGGATAGGTAAGCAGGTAATGCTAATTCCAAATAGTAATAAAATTATAGGTATGTAAACCCAAGATGATCTCATTAAAGTAATAAACTCAGAAGGATATTGAAGACCAGATGGAAATCCAAATAGGAAAATCTATAATAGGACATAAGGATGCAAATTACCCAGAGCAGAGTTTTTCCACATTTGAATGTAGTTCCTTATGTCATAAAAAGATATATACATAAAATACAATCTGTTAAAGTATTTGTATTGAAATCACAATTTCTAAATAGATGTACTTTGGATGCTTCCATATTAATGAATATGTATGGAATTGTTACCTTTCATGCAAAGATACAGTGGAAAATGTCAAACCTTGTATGATGTGTGGAATCAAAATTTCACCCTTAACATGTCTGTAGCTTTTCAGAGGCTTTATACCTGCGTACGTATATGCACGTGAAAGTATATTCACTGAACAGTCCATCTATAGAATATTATAAGTACTTACGGGTAATTAAAGATTAATAGGAGACTTCTTGTTTAGTCAGTATCCATTATTCTCCCTCTATCAGTTTCTATTGAGCTATGGTAGTAGGAATCATGCCAGAAGGATGTGAATTTGATCTGGGCAGAATTTGGGCAGTGAAGTGCAGAAAGAGCCATCATACTGGCTTCAGAGATCCATCTGTTATCCTTCTACAGATAATATTACAGTATTAGAAAAACTGGCTACTTTGAAGATCCCTTTATCATTGTCACAGGTCTTGCTTAATTAATATCTTAGGATAACTATCAGAATGTTTCAGTGTTGGAAAAAGTCCTGCATAGCTCTTCCCAAAGACTGACTGGGTCTTTTGTGTAATATTTCAGACTTGTGCCCTACAGCTTTGTTCACATTCCCTATCCAACAGTCCATTCAGGCTTGGTGGGTTTTTATTTGTCTTTTCTGTGGAAAACATGCTTGGAAAACAGTGGAGTCTGATAAAAGCCTGCTGGAAAACAGAATAAGTGAATTAGGATGTCTGCTGTAGGAACAAGTACTGTCTCTGAGCCAGTTTCTATCATACATAGACCAGATGTAACAGTAAGGCACAACTAGGTGTTTGTTTGAATTTAACCCTTTGTATCAAAAGAAACAATAAAAGTATATGCGCATGCATCTCCACTCTTAAATGCAGAGAATCAGATGAAATAGGACACAAATACTCCAAAGAGTTACTCACACACTGGGTAGTGTGCGTGGTGTCATTCTGTGGAGTGTTGCAGGGGAGGAAGCAGACATCGTTCCTACTGTGGTTTTTTTTCCAAGAAAAGATATTGACTTCTAACAGTGCAGAGACAGTCTTTAGCACTCATTTTCAATTATACGTATTACTGAAAAATTGACCATTTAGCGATGGCCCGATTCCTGCAATGTGGTAACACTTACTCTGACTTTATTTCCTAGGCACGCTGTTTAGCCCTGGCCTGGAGATCACCCTCAGTAACACTTTTGCAGCAAAAAAAGATTCTATCATGTAGGATAGAAATGTCAGGTGTAAGTCTTTTTATGCTTCCTTCCCTTCTGCTACTTCTTTCCCTCAGTTACCAATTTTAAAGAAGACTCCTGGGGGGGTTTGGCACGAGGCAAAATAGAGCAGCTGGCAGTCCCTAACCAGCAGAACAATCCCTTCAGTCCTTTCAAATTAATTGATCTTAAGTCATCCTTTAAACTACATTGCTTTACACTAAGGTCAATTTGGTTTTCAGTCAGTCTGTAAATCATGATAACAAATAGATGGCTTGGAACCAGCTTGCCCTATTGCTGTAATCTGATCTTGTTCTAGCAATAGGCAGGTGAAGGTGGAGAGCTGGTTTGCAGTAAAAAATAATGAGACATCACATATAGCATGTAAAAAAAAAAAACAAACAGGCTTGGCAACATATTTCTTAATTGTTTTGGAACTGGAGGGCGAAATGAGGGCTGCAGTGCATATTTGGGATGACTATTCTATGTGGCAAATGTTGAAAAGCACCTTTAAGCCTCACTTCAAATTTTAAGTATGAAGTTACAAACTGCCTCTGTCACAATGCTTACAGTAGACAGACAGTGTGTATTTTGGACTAAAACCACAGCTAGCCTTCTTACAGTAGGTTTACTTTTAGAAAGCAATCGGCACGTGACGTGGACAGCTTTCAATAATGAGCTGCCAGATTCTGACCTCACCTTGGTTTCACTCCAGCAGGAACTCCAGTGGAGTTAGCAGAAGTCAATGGGGCTACTTGAAATTTACACCAGAGATTAATTTGGAAGCTGGCCCATGCCTGGGTAGCATCTCCTGAAGCAATGATTTTATTCTAGCTGCTTTCTGAGGTTGATGTTCTTCTAGACTACCCTAACTTTATGTCAACAAAAGGATGTTATCCAGTAAAAATGGAACATTAAGTAGTAATAACAATTTGTCCATTTTTGAGTTTCACATCCTGGATTCTTCTGTTAAGCCCCAAGTGATATGGATCCTTAGTTCTAGGATCAAACAAGAGTTATGTATAATCAGCAATAAAAAAAGTTAAAAGCAGTATAGAGTCTGATTCTTCTGAAAGGATAGGCTCAACAAAACTGTACAAATAATCTGTACAAGTTGATCAATCTACAAATGCTGTGACATTAATTTCATGAACTGCAGTGAATAATGGATTTTACTTTTACTACACATGGATCTTTCCACACTAAACCCGTGCTTAAATATATATTTCCTCCAAATTTAAAGTCAAAGAATATGCCAAATAACACTTCTTTTCCCCATATTCATAGGTCCAGTGAGTTAGAAAAACATGAAAGAATCCTATAGGTCATTGCTATTCATAATTATAGATTATGAGTAAATATTTCTAACATAACAAAAATGAAGATTTTGAAATTTCAGAGTTTTCATTTGTAGAATGAGCAAGTAAAAAGACTGGGGATTTATTTTTAAATCTGATTTTTACAAATCATTTTCATAATTTATGAAGTCTAGCTATTTTTTTAGTTGGGATTGGTGGAGGCTGAGAGTCACAGTAGTGTCTTTTGGCATGAGGTCCCCAGGTAAGCAGTTCTTTGCTTCTCTGTGTGACATCTCACCTTACAGACTCATTTGGGTGTTGATTCTCCTGGGAGAGAGAACCATGTCCGAGAGTTAGTCACTCTGCAGAACTCATAACTGCAATTTGAATAGCTATAGAGTGGGAATTTTTCCCTTTGTACCTTTTTGAGTCTTTCACTGTGGAATACATGGGAGTATGAATTCATATTTGCCGTCAAGGATGTAAATGAATATTTTAGACCACATGTCATTTATTTGCAGAGTTAAACTTCCCTCAGAGCCACTGGTGAGCAGTTTAGAACAGAAGATTAGCCTTACAATGGAGTTTTAAATTCTGTTCTTAATCAGTTTCTTTACTCTTTATTTCTTCCTCTGTTTACCTTCAGATTCTATTTACAGCGCACGTATTTTCCCTCTTTAAAAAATAAAGCAAGCTGGGATAATTGAAATAATTGTTCAGCTTACTTGTAATAGCTCTTGAGAGAGAAGAGATCCATCTCAATATTATATTAGGATTCATACTTTTGACTTTACTTGCTTGCTCAGTCACATAGTGCACTTTAATGATTGGTTATATGGAAAGATACTTCTAAAAAAAGTCAAGGTATTGAAATATATATCTGATTTTACTCTTCTGTATCCAGTTTCCCCATTTGAGGTGGCTATTCTGACATCCAAAATGACCAACTCAATTAAGGTCTATAGAGTAGGTCTCTCTTTCCTTTCCATGCCCCTCAGCATGGTTGTCTTCTATCTCCTCTGACTGAAGTGAACAGTACTAACATGCACAGAGCTTTCCCTGACACCTGCCAGGACTGACATTCAAACTTAGTGTGTGACTGGATGTAGCAGAGGTTTCAGGTCCTAGTTTCCCAAAGGTTACATGAAACCAGCTTTTCTGGAAATACGTATGCACATTTTTCGGGGGTGGGGAGGGGATTTCGTGCAGGAGTTCAGAAAAGCTATCTCTAATTGTAATAAAACCTTTGATATTTCTTCCCTTTATAAGCTCTCTCTTGGCCATCTAATGTCAGACTGAACATGGGTGGAAGAACGATGGTTCTTACAGTGTATTAATTCAGTTTGATTTTCTTAAATGATACCACATCTGGATCAGTAATTCTGTCTCTTCCTCCCTTCTCCAAACTGCAGTGAAGTCTAATAATTGTGCAGATTTTAGACTACTTAGAATGGCTGACCTTTAAGCAGAAAATGATTCTCAGTCCTAGCTAGAGAGGAGATTGTACTTTGCTGTAATAATTAAGAGAACAGGGATATTAAAGTTAGTTTAAAGCATATTCATGGGAATGAAATGCATTAATATTAGAATTGAATCACGATGCAAGAGTATGATTGAGAATTCTAGTGTCATTTCTGAGGAAGAACTAGATGTCGCTCATCGGTACCAAGAACAGCGATGGCTTAAGCTAACCCATTTTCTTTGCATCGCGACAGGCTGGGAACATACATGTGTTCAGCTACTGCATCTCATCCAAAACCTGGCAGTTTTCAGCAGAAAGCTATTAATTTCTTAAGATGAGCTAACTCCTTTGCTTGAAATCATGAAAGCATAACCTGTCTGATGAGTTGCACACAAGTGTTTTTAACCTTGTTACTCAAGGAGAAATTATTTTCAGAAGTAAGTAACAGAAACGAGTGTGTAACATCAACTCCATTTTAAAACTAAGTAGCTCAATCAGTTGCTGAAACTCAGATCTGTCTCCTGCTTTTCCCTCAGCGAGGACAGAAATAACAAAAGTGCTTAACATTGCCATGTAATAGGAAAAAATCATTTGAAAGCATAGGAAAATGGTGAGGGTGTTTTTGGTTGGGGTTTTTTTGGTTGTTTTTCAGTTTGGGGATTTTTTTGGTTTTGGTTTTGTTTTTTTTTCCAATAGTCTGAAACATTTGGCATATCTGATACTTAAGACATTTCAGACAGGCAATGGCGTGGTTTCTCATGCATACTTGTTGGGTCCTCTGTTGTGCCTTTTCATATGATCAAGTCCATTTGCTACAAATGTCGATAGACCCACACTTCATTGATTTGCAAACTAGGAATGATCATTTTAATCATCTGTTGTGACTGACCACATTACACAAACCCCAGACTTTCACAAATAGTTCTTGCTTGAACCTTATAGCTTCTGTAAGTATTACACCCTACTTTCATTTTAAAGGCTTCATTTGAGGGAAAACCACCAACATAAAACTTGTTCTCTCTGCACTGGATTCTTGACTATTCACTCTTGAAGTGCATTTAAACCTATGCTTCCCGTTTACTAGGTTTTGCCCATTTCAATTATAACACATACACTAAGCAAATTTATCTCTGAAATGCCATTAGTGAAACAATGTTGTTCCTTGCAGGAAAAAGTCTGTTAAGAGCCTCTTCACAAAGTCTGTTAAGAGCCTCTTCATAAGATAGAAATTAGGTAGGTGAGGCCAGCTGTCTCCTGTAATACCAGACTATTTAAATTTTTGTTCAAGTGTACTGAAATAACTGTAAAGGTGATAAATCTTTGAAGTTCTGAATTATTAGATGAAGCCATGAAGCAAGATCTCATAAGCTTGCAGATTTTGAGGGCCATGTACCCTGGTTCTGCACAGGCTGGACTGGTCCTGCCCAGGCAGTTGTCTCATAAGCACTTGATTGAGCTTTCACTCTCTCACAGCAGAACTGCATCTTTGCCTGGCTCGTGGTCCGGTCCCCGAGGCTGCTCACTCACCACAGAAGGGACTGCTGGAATGACACTGTTTCAGGTGGCAATAACACCTGACCACTTATGTACTCAGATTTGCAGGTTGAACAAAAGATTTTCAAAAAAATGAGTCTGCTGCCCTTCAGCCCTGCTCCCCCTCAGCCTCACCCAGAGCAAACCAATGAAAGAACCAACAACCCACAAAATAAAGTGAAATAAGAAACTGTAAGTCCAGCAGAGGCTCTCCCAGTCTTCTGTGATCTTCCTTTTGCCAACAGTTTCACTGTTTTCAGTCTATGGTTCTTGTGGTTTGAAGATTTTAGTCTGCGATTCCCATGTTTTGCAGCCTGGCTAAGTCAGGCTAAGATAGTGCTACAGCTAAGATAGATATCTCAGCTAAACCAATTAGTCTCAGTAATACTCAATGATGATTTATGCCTTGGCTTGTTGATTATGAAATTATTCATCCCTACAGTGCACATAGGAGCTGTGTAACTTTCGATCAACTTGTATAAAAACCTTCTTTCAACTAGGACTTTTTAAATAATAAAAATATTTTTTCAAGTAACTGGTTAGAAACAAATATAGCAAAAAAAAAAAGATTTTTTAAACATGCTAAGAAAATGATATAACTTTAAAAGGAAGAGAATGCACTGCTTGTAAATGCAGTTAGCATAATCACAGGAACATGGAAAACCACACAATAATTAGCTTTTTTAAATCTGCAGCTCTTCACCAAATTTACTCATAGAATATCCTGCATATAAAAGAAAACAAACACATTATTTAGTGTCTCTTCTAAAGCTTCCTTGGACATTGCAGGTCTCACTTTGTCAGTTCTCACACATGCTAGCAAGCACAGAGAATAAAGGTGCAATGAATATTGGAAAAGAGGTTGGAATAGATTTTTCTTTTTTTCTCTTTTTCTCTTTCTTCCTTTCTTCCCTTTCTCCCTTTTTCTTCCATCCCTTCCTTTTCTTTCCCTCTCTCTTTCTTTCCCTCTTTTCCTTTCTCTCTGTTTGTTTTTTTGTTATAAACTGTCCTACGGCTTAGTTATGGATAGAAAGATGCATTTTATTTTGAAACTATAACCATTTATTAAATCATATGGGAAGCTTTTACCCTAAAAGGAGGAAAAATGCAAAAATATCAGCTGAAATATTGGGAAGATTCTTTTTCAAAATTATTCTTATATTTGGAATAAAATACCAGATTTGAACCAGGGATTTTTAAAAAATCTGTTATAAGCCTGGAAAGCAAAATGACATATTTCACTTTGATTAACAATAAGTGCTTGATCCACACAATGTAAAAATGGATTTTTTACACATATTTTTCCAAGCCATCCATGAAAAGTCAATTCTTTGCACAGCTCTAATCAGAATTCTGACTCTCTGTGCTTCCTTTCTCTGCTTTCCATCATTCCTTTCCTTCCTCCCGGAGAAACATGCTACAAGTTTCTTATATGTCAATTTATCTTTAAACATTTTTGTTGGTGGGTCTGTGTGCTCTGTCACATTTCCAATTACAAAAAAAAATTAATATCATTTTTAATCTACAATCTAAAGGTCACAAATTAGCTTATTTGTGCTCCGTAACAGAAGAAACAATTTCAACTTCCAAGCATCTAAACTAAATATAAATGCCTCATTAATCTTAGATATATCAAAGCAAGTATCCGATGATGTATGACAATGCAGAAAAATAGCCCTGGAGAGGAAGACACAGAAAGATTAGACAGTGTTTATTATCATAAAGCAATTGTTATGTGCTCTATAGACTGAGTGATATAAGGGCACAATGCAATGTTGTGCATGAAGAATGATGTTTTTAAGAAGTAAGGAAGATGTTCTTCTGAGCAAAGTGGTGTATATAAATTGTGAAATTTGTTTCAGAAATCTGGCCTAAGATATGCCAAAAGTTCTCCCAGAGCAATACTCAGAACGTTATTAATTTTTAAAGAAAGAGGCAGTAGTTAATACATTCACACAACAGAAAGCTTCCTTTTAGGACATGGTGATTCCACTTTGTTGCCATATATTTTATTGCTGGCTTCTCTGAGGTTCTTCAACAATGTACTGAAATGCTTTAGGAAGCCTGAGCAGGCCTGAAGGCCCAGCTGGACTCAAAGCAGCGGCCTGAAACAAAATTTGTACAAACATCATACAGAAAGCAGCATCCCATCTGGTGGTAGCAATCTGCAGGTGATTTGGTGTTCAGTTAAATAAATTAAACAAATCAATGGGTCATGATTTTACATAATTATGTGTAAGTTGGAGATGAAAATTTATTCACTAAAATTGACAGCTAATTATTTGTTAGTGCTATCTGTTACAGCTAGTCACAGAAGTTTTCATATGTAAACCTAAGGATTTTGATATTTTCCCTCAATCCAGCTGGACTGAAAAATCAAGGTTGATGTTTTGTGGGTTTTCTTTGGGAATATTTCAATAGTGAGTATATAGTATTAAATGCATAAAATAATACTAAGGTGCAGAAATCATTCTGAATAATAAAGATGAAACAGTAAAATCCTAGTGTCTCATTTCCGCACATTTGTTACAACTTTTTAAATTGACATGTTCTGACAATGCACTTCGATTTTAATGAAGCTGTCTTTCCAGTTGAAGAATCTTCCACTGTAGTAATTAAGATCCTCTTAGTTTTCCATCTAAATAATCTAGAGAATTGCTTCTTCTTTCAAAGTGTTTCTTTTCAAAGCAAAAAAAAAAAAAAAAAAAAGATCAGTTCTTGCAAAAATGTTTGTCTCTGTTAAATCTAACTTTAAGTAACTGATGAAGTCAGGACCACTTCTTAATGTCTTTTAGTCAAAAAAACCCAACCCCACAACACAACCCAATGAACTATTCTTACCTTATTAACATCCTTCCATAACTACTATAGGAGCATGTCAGAAAGGTGAGACTGAAGACAATTTGTTTTGTGGTTTGTTGTTTTGGGGTTGTTTTTGTTTGTTTTTTTTTTTTAAAGAAATCTTTAAACATCAGCCTGAATCCATTGTATACTTTATTTGGTCATCTGGCTGTAAAACAAGTTGCCATTCACAGGCTGGTTGCTGTAGCTATGAAAATTTGTGAACGGTAAAATCCTGACTTACAGTTTATCCAAACTAACATTTTCTTTTCACTTTCTGGTACTCTTGAAAAAAACTTACAAAGGAGATTAAAATATTATTTTCTGTGACTATTAACAGCCACAAATTAAAAGGTTTTTTTATTCCTTCAATATTTTTGCTTCCACAAAAGAAATCTACCGTGCGAGAAGATACCGCAGTTTGAAATACTGAGATTCTGTTTTATTAACAAAGCTATCAAAATTACAGTTGCCTAAGTGAAACAGAGAAAATTTAAAAAAAAAAAAAAGAGACTCTGGCCTCCTATATAAACAATAGCCTTTGCCTATTATGTCATCACATTGTAATTAGATTTATTACAGCTGTGTGCTCATGGTTTGAGTAAGTGTAATACATGATGTGATTTTAATTGGCTTACATGTCATACTGAGTTTGCTAATGCATTAGAGCCTGCCTTGTCCTGCTGCTGTAGGAAACATTCTCTGCAAAAAAAAAAAAATCAGCCAGTCCACCACAATCTTTCAGAAATATTCCACTGCAATAAATGGTAACGTTTTCTAAATTAGAGCAGAGACTTAACCCATCAACAAAGTAACTATTACCTTCCAGCCTTTCCCCTCCTTCTCATCATGTTTGAGAAATCTCTGTTGAAGTCTGTCCTTTCGGGTCTGGCACCAAACCTGCTCATCAAGAAGCACAAATTCTCTTTTTATTTCTGCCACAGGCTTCAGACTATGTCTAGCTACTCAGATAATGAATAACACTGGGGCAGCTCATTTCATTTGTCTGTGTCTTTATATAGCAATTCTGTGCATAGAAGGAATAGTTCTTAACCCATCTCAGAGATTTCTGAATGAGGTATGCAGTACGAACACAATTTGTAATGAATGTTATGGATACTCAGAAATAATCGTATGTAGTAAGGTAATAATATATTTGCCCATATTGTAGGTGTTCTTCCATGTACATTACACCAACCGTATCAAGGTGGATTATGGTTAGGGTATTTGAATCTACACTTGGATGGCCTGAATTTGTTTCTCTTTTCCATCTACTTATAAAAACAATTGCAAGGCCTATTTTAACATCACTATGAATAATGATCAAGTCTAAATGGGATTTAAACATAAACAGGTAAAAATAGGGAGAAATTAATTTTAATCTTTCTTTTTAAGAAAATGTTCAGACCGAGTGCAAGATCTTATGGAAACTGAAACCAGTTGGTAAATTGTGTGATTGTCTTTGAGGAATCTGTTATTAAAACCAGGTGGTCTCTGCACGTCTGTAAAGACTTTTTACAGACTTCTATTTGTATTGCATTATCCATGCAAATTTCCCCATAAGTGGTTAGTGAATAGTAAATCATAGAAGTGCAAGTGTATACTCATATATTTAATCTCTTTACATTATCAGTGGCAAAGAAAATTGTGGCAAACACACCTTTACTCTTTGGAGAGAGAATTGATGGTAATTCTCCAGTTACAGCCTCAATTCATACAGTACATGGATTTTATTGTCTTGTTACCTTAGGAGTGGGGAGTGACCCTGTATTTGAATCATGCAACAACAATTAACAGACAAACAAACAAATAAATAAATAACATTCAGATGTTTGTCTGAATCTGTGAGTAATCTAGACTGACCCCTGGTCTGACATCCTGTCTGGTCAGATGAGATAATTTGAGTTGTCTTTGTGCATCCTGAGTTCAAATTTCCCTTTTGTTTGAAATCAGTAGACTCGCATGGATAGTAAAGTCCTGTCTGCTCCCTTAAGACAACAATTATGTCAGAGACTTTAAAAACCAAACAAAGGTTAAGTCTGGTTTTGCCAGATTACTTTATGATTGTGAAACTTATTTCTTTATTTCTTCTTGCTTATTTTAGGAAGATAGTTCAGTTTTGGTGTTGATGAGCTCTAGACAGAGCTCTGGTTGCGCAGTGTGTTGCAGCATTTATAAAACATTCACAAGTGCGGAGCAGATAGCTTTGAAAATGCTATGCTAATAAATGTTTTAAGTAAGCCCATGAAATAACATGGAGAGGTATTATTGCATAGGCTGCATATAAAATGCCCATGTATTGAGCACTGAAAAGAAATGCAATAATGGGTATAACCTGTTTAAAATAATAGAATACTTTGTGCAGAATTGTTTTCAGTACTATTTTGTCTTACTAATAGTATTTGGATTTTTTTTTTTTTAAATATACTTAAACATCTTTGGTGCCTGATGTTTTGTAATTTTCCTTTGTCTGCTCTGCAGGTGGTATATTATGAAATTTTTTGTTTCCAAAAACGTAAAATTTAGTAATAGAAATGTCCCACTGTTTGCTTTAGAAAGAGAGTCGAATATGTACAAAAGTCAAATTGCTATTACATGTTTTTGGACAAAAGGTAAATTATGTCTTAAATTAAAGAGAAATGTGTGCACAACTTTACACATTTGTGTTGCTGAGCCCTCTGATATCAAGGACGTGTTAGAGATTGTGTACTAAAACCAAGTTACCTATGATGCAACCAGCAATGGCAAATTTTGTTTTAAATTGCTCCACTGAGTATTAGGAACCATGTCTTGATCCTGAACTGCTGAAGTCACAGCAACTTTATCATTTACTTCAGTCTACATGGGATAAAAGAGAAAGAAAAGGGTGAAGAATTAGAGAATAAATTAGAAAACAATTAGATAAAAGAAAATAAATTTGAAAAGTAGGAACTAACAAGGATGGTTTATAGATCTAGCCATGTTCACTGGAGGAAAATAGAGAAGCATGAAAATTATCTGCCAATGTATAAAAAAGACCAGAAAGAGAAGAGCGACCAATTATTTTTCTTAATTAATAAACACACAACTAGGAGTAATTAGCTTAGTCTTTCTTACAGAAACTTAAGGTTAAATAGTAGAAATAAACTTTATAGAATACAATTGCTTAATAGAATATTCTGCCAATGGAAATCACAGAATTACTGATACAGAAGGTGTTTAGAGCTGAGACTTGTAACACGTATGCAAAAGAAGCTTCACCATGACCAGGTATAGCCAGCTTTGAAAAACACAAGTACAGGAACACAAATCTAGCCAGAAGTAACCACTGCAATGAGTCCCATAAATCCTGGTAGTGGCTGGCCCAACAGCCCCAGAGCCTGGAGTCCTCGTTCACGGTGCAAACAGTGCCACTGGGCTGCTGGGTGATCTTCTCCTTTTGCACAAGAGGCATGATGGTATCTCCTTCCTACCCGCGTTCCAGCTGTTACACCTAGACACTCTAAGGTGTCTTAAGCATGTAGGAGAAAGAGAAGTAGTATAGAAGAACAGGGAAGAAAGGTTTGTCTGTGTTTGGGGTGGGGGTTTTGCATCTACAGTCATTTCCTTAAGTGCTGTGGTATTAACTTCTCCTGCATGGAAACAAACATGTAAGCAAGTCCCAGTATTTGAGGCGCAATACTGTACATTGAGGTCTGAGAGGGGTGTTTGTTAAACACTGGAAAGGAGTTCCCCTCCTTGCTTTCTGTTATGTATGCTCACTGCTCTGCACTTCAGGGAGCTGATCCACAGTGAAAGATACCAAAAACACATTTCTCGTGAAGGCGGTGGAGAAGATGAAAGGACCCGATTGAGAAAGTCACAGTGATACCAACCTTGACTGTCATGGTACAGCTCAAACTGAAGTACTTACTCTTTCAGAAATCTTTTCAAAGACAGTTTCATAGAACTACACATCAGCAAGTTGCATAGACAAGTGCCTGTGGAAGTTAGTTCTCCAAACTTTTTGAGACCATATAACTACAGAGTCCAGATTGGGTCACCAAGGTGGCTAGGACAGGAGCTGTGCATGGGAGATGGAGAAGTCAGGCTTTCTGCCTTTCTTTAACACCCAGCTTGCACCCTGTACGTGGCCAGATCCGTGATACTGGTCTCTTCCTGTTCTGCAATGGTTTGTACATGATGTTTACTGAACAGAAGAACCCCGAGCTTCCTTGAAAATAAAACCTAAAGATGCACATGCACCTGTTTGGGAAGAAGAAGTGGTTTTGAAGGTTCTTGTTGTCTTGTGTCCCTTTGTCGTCTATAAATGCAGTCTATAATTAATGTAACCTAATCTTGTCAGGTGTTTGCAACAATACATTTCTATCTGTGAAAATCAAGCCTGCTCTGAGTCTCAGCGAAAGGCAAATGCTTTTGAAAATGCTAAGCAGAACCCACGGGAGAATTGTCTGCAATTGTTTGAAATATGAAATGTAATTTATATTTAAGAAAAGCAGGATTCACGGACTAAAGAGTTTTTATTGGTTTCAACCCAGTGGATTTATATTAGGAGTGGATTTGGCCCTTTATATGTTATCATTTAGAAGCTGTCACAGCTCTTAGGTTGTTCTTACAAAGCAATAGGTTCCCATAAACCACGTAATCTCTTCCATGCCAGACTGTGGATTTGATTTCCTGCCTCTCCAGGAAATAAAAACCTGATGTCTGGTATATAGGATAAGGCCAACATTAAAAAAAAACAACCATGAGGCAGCACATCAGTACATCTAGAAAAATGTCTGACTGTTGGTTTGTGGTGGGGGACTGGCATTATCATTATTTTCTTCTTTTTAGCAAATAGATTAAATAGATTTGTAAATTCCTCAGAGTCAATAGCAAATAAATGGAAATAGCATCGGCAGGCAGGAAAACAGATAAACATCTGAGCTTCTGGAATTCTCTAAAATGACACTAAGACTGCCAATGTAACTGATGCTTACCAAGAAATCTGAACCAGCGTGACTGATATTTGTACCTCTTAGAGGCTTTGTCAAGGGAGAAGAGACAATGATGGAAATGATGCAGCTAAATATGTGCGTGCTCACTTAATTTTGATATTGCAAATGTTCTAAGTATTTCTCCTAGTAGTACCATATTAGCGTTTAGTGTGTGGTTACAGTAATCTGTCAATATTTTTGCAATTATTCATCCCCTGAAGACTGTGCATGAAGTGTTTGTGTACTGCTATAATTAGAGAACGGGTGTTTCAAAATGAGTGTGCAATATTTGTAAAAAGAACTGCACTCATGTAGGTGTAAACCAAAACAATGATGTTGTTAATCTTTCTTGCACACTATTTCCCAAGATGCTTTACACACTAATTAACTCATTAAGAATTAATTGATAAAGAAGAGGCAGTAGGAGCGATGGGGTAAGTAACGGTGAAGAGTATTTTCAGTTGTGATTTTAAATGAGACAGAGTTGCTGAAGCAGAGACGTAACAGGAGTCTAATCCAGACAGCATGATCATAGAAGCATAGAATCGTAGAATCATTTTGGTTGGAAGAGACCTTTAAGATCACGAAGTCCAACCATTAAACTAGCACTGCCAAGTTACCACTAAACCGTGTCCCTCGGTGCCACATCTACACATCTTTTACATACCTCCAGAGATGGACTCAGCCACCTTCCCAGGCAGCCAGTTCCAATGCTTAATAGCCCTTTCTGTGAGGAAGTTTTTTTCCTAATATCCAATCTAAACCTCCCTGGTGCAACTTGAGTCCATTTCTTCTGGCCTGTCACCTGTTACGAGAGAGAAGACGTCAGCCCCCACCTTTCTACAACCTCCTTTCAGATAGTTGTAGAGAGCGATAAGGTTTCCCCTCAGTCTCCTTTTCTCCAGGCTAAACGACCCCAGTTCCTTCAGCCATTCCTCATAAGACTTGTTCTCCAGACCCCTCACCAGCTTCATTGCCCTTCTCTGGACATGCTCCAGTACCTCAATTTCCCTCCTGTAATGAGGGGTCCAAAATGATCTGCAGGGACTTAATTGTCCATCAGTATTTAGAGAGGATTTTTGTATTTTGCCATTTCTTTTATGAGGTTTGCATAAGTATATTAGACATGCAACATCAATATATAGAAGCAAGGCAAGTGTAGTTTATGGATACCTGCAGACTTCTCAAACTCTTAAATTTTATGCAAACCTACAGGATGACAGTAGCATCATCAGGCTTTTGTCAAAGTTGCACCTTTGGAGTGATTTCCGAGGTAAAAGTCAGTCAATGATCTGAGTGATAATAGAAAATGAGAACCCTGTAAATACAACCAGTCAGTCTTGCTATTGTTATTTTTACTATCCTATGCTCATCTACCATCTGTAGCTTGAAACGTTTCCGATTTTGGACTCAGCACATTTTGAGCAGAAGTAGAAAATGTCAATGTTTTAAATTTCTTGTTTCTATGGGCTAGAGAATGTACGAGCATGTAGATACATGATCCCTTCAGAAGAAGGGGGTCATGGACAGGAGGTGGAGCAGCGCTGCCTTAAAAATTACAGCAATGACAGTAAATGGCTGAGGAATTGCTCTGCGGGAGAGAGAACTTTTTCCTCCTTACACTGTGCTGTAGACCTCCATACTTAAGAGTGTGAGTTATTCGTGCCTGTAAATTGGACCACACCAAAAGGCATATTTATAGCTCTAGCTGGCCATAGAATCTGAAATTAGTCCTCCTTCTCTTCCTAAGTAGGTGGGATTATTTTCAGAAATTATTTTCAGAACAGTCGAAGTTTTTTAAAGTCTCAGGAGAAATATTTCTACATGTCCAATGCAGAGTCCTGAAATGAAATTGCCTTCAGGGGGATTTACGTATGTTCCAATTGATTCCATATTTAAAATCCAACCTGATGAAAGCAGACAATTATGTACACAGCAGAAAAAGTTCAGAAAAGGACAGCAGGATGTATGTTTTCAACCAAATCAAGAATAAGGAAAGATTATTATGTGTTACAGGCATATCTTTATAACGTACATGCTTATTATATATTCATGTGTGCATGCGCATATGTGCACATCTATATTGCAGACAAGTCTGTCATGTAAAACTCAGCAGTAATATATAATATGTAAAAATAGCTATTTCAAGAAACCTGTTCAGCAAGATGATAAGGAGTGAAAAAAAGCTGTATAGATCTTTGCAAAGGGCGATAAAAATGGCAATGTTCTTCCAGAGTTTAAGTTATCCACGATCAATTAATATGCAATTATTATCCACGATCAATTAAACTGTGGGGTGAGCAGACAGTGCTGAGATATCTTGGGGATGAGGCATCGAGTCCAAGGGCTGAGGTTTACTACAAATGACCTGGAGCTCTCTTCTGGTTGTTCTACAAAGGTCTGCCCCACAAAAGTAGTTGCACCCTTTCCACTTTTTGGCACTTCATTTAGGAAATTGTTAGCCTCTCTTGCGGACATTGCCTGTGTCTTTGATATACATCTTTTTCTTTGCTCTCAAACCTCATATTTAACTAGATTCTGAGCTAATTTCCTCTCCCAGCAGATACTCTTGGTGAAAATAATCTGAAAAACAAGTGTGTCGAGCACTGTCAGCCCCAACTTATTTGCACAGTTAGACAGTATGTGGTACTTCTTGATCTTTCACATGTAACAAGAACATACAAGCACTTTAAAAGATACATTTTTTAAATGTTGGGTGCAGGCTGGACATCACAGTGTATATAATCATATGAAAAAATGCTTCTAGGGTAGAAATGGTGTTTTAAGTGCTCTTCCTCATAATGAAATACCAGCTCCTATATTCACTACCTCTCACCCATTATGTCTGTAACACTGCAGGATAACATGAATATTTCAAGAATGGACCATGCTTTTCTATTATTAAACTTTAGCTGGAATATTTTTTCCGTCCATCCTAGCATTTTCATTCTGTGGAAATAAGTACTGGGTTGATAATTTTTCTACTGTTACCAACATAGTATAATGATGAACAAAACTGGAATAGCATAGAACAGGATTAGAATAGAATAGAATAGAACAGAACAGAAGAAAACAAAACAAAACAAAACAAAACAGAATAGACTTTCAGAGGATTTTTCAGATATGAGGGTGGTTAGATCCTAAAACTTAACTGAAAGCATAACTCTGAGTTTGATGCATTCAGAATGTGGGGCAAAATCCCAAGAAAATTTGAGGTTTTTTTATATTTACACAATATTTACATATTAGGTCCCTGAATCAGTGACTGTTATGGACTAGTAGCATAGAATAATTTCTTTTCAAAATAAAACTTTAAAATACAAAAATCAGAATGTTTGAGAATTTTGTTTCAGGCTTTTTATCCTGTTCCTCAAACACAGCTGAAATTTGCAGTGGTGGCTCTAGGTGGCATATTCATTGAAGCATCCCAAGTCTGAATGGAAATAGGGACTGAATTATACTTTTACCCACTAAAGGGGCTCCAAACCAGGTTTGGCAAGGGAGCAGAGAGATTCCTCTGTTGTCGTTTCCTATAATGTATAAGTGGTATGAATAAACAGGAAACACGGTCAGAGTCTATTGTAATTCAATTTACTAATGCAAATGGCTTAACAGGATGTCACCTCAGCAGTTCAGATTGAGTGAAAGAGTCATAGTGAACATACATTGGCTACACATGGGTGAGCTCATTCCAGTATCTGTTGGATGGACACAGAACATCACATTTGGAGGAACAGACAGTTAAGGAGAACAGAGACTGAATGCTCTTATTATGTGAAGAGTTGGTCCTTTCAATAGCATGCATGAGCAGAAAACAGAAGACAGATTTTTCTTCTGCAACCTCAGCTTTGTTTTTCTCTTACATGTAAAAGACCATTGCGTTTGAAGCTTGCAGAGCAGACCTATCTACAGGTATTAAACAAGAAAGGAATTTTATAAGAAAACAGAGTGAAAATGGACAGTGATTTCATAGCAGGTGTGGTATGTGCATGCTTCCCTGCCCTGCATTCACTTCAAGCTAAATTTTGTATGCCAAACTGCACTGTAGGATGACTTCTTGTGAACACTTTTATGAACGCTTAACTGAAGGCATTTGTGCTAACCCAGTATTTTTGTATAGTAGTATTGTAAAGATATTTTTTTTTTAAATGATAAATTATCTGAAGTGAAATTTCAGTTTTCATTTTACCATTAATTTTCTGAAAATAAACTAGATTAACAAGCTGGTTTTCATTTTTACCTCTTTTGGTACATTGCTAGTCAGTCGGAAGTCTGGAATATTCCTGATGACACGACAAAAAATGGTATAATAGTACATTTTATTGCATATAGGTGAAATGATTTCCCTTCATGCTGTGTGTCAAATATAGAAGATCACATTGCAACTGGTGTAGAAAATTTATACAATGAATAGTGGTTGTGTTTCTGAAGGAATGGATGTTAGAGGAAAAAAATACTCTTGATTGGAAAAAGCCCCATATGTCAAGGAAGGACACTGGATAATCAGTTGTACCTCTAAACACAGTCCAGGAAATGTTTGTACTTCGGGCATAAGGTGATATTTTCTTGTTCACCTTTCAAGGCTAAAAAAACTTCCTTAACTAACTTGCTCTGAGCGCTAGAGTGTAAATGTTTTAGGTAACATTTAAAATAATAACTTCATTCTTACATTAAATATGGCATTGCTGAGAACGCAGTTACATTAGTTGCATTGTTCGTGTTTTATATGAACTATTGACTGCAGTGGGACTTCTGTTGTTGACTTTATGTCATTTTCTACTTTCTGTCATTTTTTGCGGTATGTTTTGCTTGTAGTTTTATGCTGTGTAGTTTGCATTGTTTCTTTTCTCTGATTACTGTTTTTGTTTAACTGCAAGAGTTACAAATAGGGCCTATATGAAGTAATTAGGGATCTTAATCTAACCTTTAGTGAAGCAACAACCTATCTTATGTTCAATTACACTTTTCCTGCTGTTTATATTTCATGTGATGAAACAATGTGAAGTAAAATCATTCTAAAACACGTTGGATAATGCAGCTGAAAACTGTAGTAAGTAAAATGGAAAGAATGATGAAATTACAAGGAGATTCTCCTTTTTCCAAGTAGAAACTAATTTCCAAGCAGGAGTGAAATAGTACTTTTTCTAGTAGCCAAACTGTAGAAATCATTCTGTAAATGAATATGACATGATAGCAAGTTTTACAGGATCAGCCACATTATATTTATTTTAGCCCAATACAAAATGTCAGCAAAAATATTATGTCTTCCAAAACTAAAATAGCCATGTATAAACATTTCATAAAAAAGCAAAGTAAGTTGTGCACTTGAAAATTATCTCTTCGTATACTGGATATAGTTTTATACCAAAACTGCTGCTTTTTAGAAATTTGTTACAACCAGCATCATAATGGGTAGCTTGTTCAAAATCTTTTTAACAGAAACGTAGAATTCTCAGTCATGATCTTCTACAAACCTTCTTAAGTTCATCAAAGTATTGAGCCTATGCTGGGAAATCAATAAGTCCATGGAGAATGAAAAGTTAATTTCAAACCTGTTAATTAACGAAAACTAAAAAAGTGTGTTGCCAGTGGGAAAATGTATGTCTCGCTCACATCTGCACCATCATGGCTTTGCAACATGCAGCTTAAAGAAAATGGAGAAATTACATAGCCCCTCTAGGGCCTTTTCATGCTAATGTGTTGTAGAGCCATATGAGGTAAATGCGAATCCAGTCATTAGTTTTCTTTGACAGCACAACAGAATTTTATGCAAAAAAAGGAAATAATAGAATTCCAATAAACCTGTTTACGTTAGTTTTGTGTTCCCTGATCAACAGAACTAAATCATTATGTCCCAGCACAAGGGAGATGGCTTTGCAGGATGAGATTGTAGGTTCATCTGTGTCCTGTTCCTAATTATAAGCATCATGTAACATGTCCCTACCTCAGAAAATATATCTATACATTTGTGTACAACCAGTTCTGTTGGTAACATCTCTTCTGTTAATAGCAATTAACAAGGACGAGTTCCTGCAGGGCTCCTGCGGGGCTTTAGAAAAGTGAAGTGCTAAAGATCTTAGGTTTCTTTGTTCAATAAACATTACTATAGTTACTGTTATGTAACATATTTCACTTTTTATTACAGCACTATATCTGTCAGCAGAAGGCAAATAGATGTTGTTTTCCATAAAGTAACAAATCATTCTTTAAAATAAATAAATTACATATTCTATTTTTCATTCCCAGTGATTGGCTTACTGTAACCAAATTATAATATGCTCTTTGGCTCCATTTTTACATCAGATAACATTTTCTTGAATGTCTTCCTGTTTGCTAGCAAGCTTGGGAAAAGAAAGCATAGGTGTAACTGAGCATTCAGGACGGACTTAGGCATACACATGGTGTAGTTAGTGAAAAGTCTGCTCCATGTTTTGGGACTTGTTAGACACTCTCAGGTATCTAACTGGAAGGGAATAGGAACGGTCCCTCCTAAATGCAAGTTTTGATTCTAGATTCAAAGGCATAAAACGAATCTCAAGCAAAGCCTGGTGCTGCTGATGCATTTAAACTTCACTTGTTGAGAGGTAGTACCCTGCCAGGCATTTGTAATTGACTAGCAACAGCCACTTCTTGTATTGATAAACTTCATTATCAAGGGATCATCAAATAATTAATCTAGAAAGCACCTCTAGCGATCTTTTGGTCCAACACTCCACTCACAGCAGGGCCAACTTCAAAGTTATATCCATCTTGGACAGTCGATCATTTTGCTCAAGACTTTGTCAAGCTGACTTTGAGCACCTACAACGATATAGTCTCTCTGGGCAACCTGTTCCAGTGTTTGATTACTCCTAATGTAATTTTTTTCCCCCTCTTAATATCTTTATATATAGTGTTAGCTACTGTTTCTGTGTATTTGGAACGATTAGGGGAAAGTTTAGGCTAAGGCATTCTTGGATGTCTCTGGCAAAACTACTGCATTGGTAGATCCAGTTTCAGTTAGGAGCAGTAGACATTTTTTTTAGGTGAAGAAAAAGACTGACTAGGGAGTTGCAGTTAGTAGTCTGCTTGCATAAAATATTTTAGATTGGTCACCAATTCTTGAGAAGCACTGAGATGGTTTTAATCTCTTGGACTTGAAATCCCTGAACTCTAGTATGCAAGATAAGTGTCATACATCTTCTGTAGACTATAATTTATCCCTGCATGGATGGAGGTAAGTTTTCACATGATTGGAAGCTGCTGCTTCTATGTCAGCCATTTACATGCCTTTGCTGAGAGTCAGCTGGAGGAAGAGTAGGGGTACACTACCCAAAAATGAGAGCGCTAATACTTCTGTAACTAAATACATCACTAACTGCATGCTGAATTCATAGAGTCAGAAGTTCTACAGCCAGAGGGAATCATTATGTTCACCTTGTCTGAACTCCTGTGTTACATAAAGGATAGATTTCTTCAACCATTTTTAACAACTAAGACCAATTCCTATGAAAAAAAACTTTAAAGATACAGAGAATCCACTACATGATAATAATTCAAATAGTTAATTAGCCCCTATATTTGAAACGTGCACCTTTTTCTAGTCTCACTGCATGAATGCTTGGCTGCTAGCTACTAGATAGATCATGGTACTAGACATTTTATGAGGCACATAATTATTCATTAAACTGAATGTTTGCTTTAAAAATACTTTATAATGGGAGACATCAGTCACTTTTCCATAACATAAAATTTGAAATATTAATTAAATCCCTCCATTGTGAGATCCTGGAACATTCATGCCCTGGACCTGCATCTGATTTCTCATACTCTTCTTTACTCTTCTGTCTCCCCTCTTCCTGTTGACTGTTTATACACTACTTGTTGTAGCAGAGTCAACATATTATGAGTTCATTTATTTTACATGTGTTTAAATGTGTTCTTATAATAGCACAGAATCTTTAGGGACCCTGGGATCGTTTGGATAAAGAATGTGTTTATGATTATTGTAATTTTCCTTCTGTTTTCTGATGGCTAATATATTTATTTCTAGTATAAAGCTCTGTGCATCAGGTTTTCCTGTAGCTGTGTTGTCATTACCATTATGAAAAGAGTTAGTGAATATAAGTAAAATTGACATATGTTTCAGCCTTTGCAACGTCTTGATTTTCAACTTTTTCAAGAAAAAGCAGCAGTAAGAACATTTATGGAACTGTTCAATTTTTCTTTGTTAGAAGGACAGTTATAATTACTATTGAAATGTCTAACGTTATAAACTCAGGTGATACTGTCATCAAAAATTAACACATGTACATAGTCAGCAACATCCAAAGTCAGAGAAACAAAGAATGAAGACACATCCACATTGCTACAACACAGGGCCTTCTGGGGTAGTGCTGCTTGGGGTGATGGCAGATAGTTTGGTGGTCCTGTACAGTTGTTCTCTATTCTTGTTTCTTCCTACTGAGGATACTTTTGAAAGAGTTTAGGACCCATTATATTTTACCTTAGGATATTTTCTTTTAGCTTTTTCACTTTGGGGAGAAATGTGTTTTATTTCATTCAGCAAAATTAATTTCTTGTTAAGATGTCTACCATACAGGAACAATTACTTTTGCAATACTAATTGCTGTATCTTCACATTTTCTCTGTGAAGTCTGCTGCTTCTGCCAAACGTTTGGACTCACCTACATTTTAGGTGGAGAGCACATTTATGGATCTTAAATTGTTCGCAGATTTTTTTAAAAAAAGAAAGACAACCCCCCTAAAAGAACTATACACAAGAATACATGAAGGTTTAACAGGTGATATAATAATGGTGTTTTGTGATATTAGAGAATTAATTCACCTGCAGTGAATTCCTTGACTTTATTGGATTATAAGATAGATAAAGTAGCACTAATATAGAGAGCATTATTTATTGTATAATTTTAGACTGAAATTAATATTAAAGTATGAGGAAATTGTACTGTGTGATTTATGAGCTTGATTTCAATTACTCGAAAAATTTTTAAGCCACAGGTCGACTTCTTGGCTGGTATAAATCAATAAAATTGCTTTAATTTATGCTTGTTGCAGATATGATTATGTATTTTTAGTTTCTTCATAAATGTATTATTTCCTTCAGATATTTCAGAAAAAAAGCCCCACAGCCAGACTTCAGAATGTCAGGAACTGTAGAACTGATTCCTGTGAGAGATTAGCACCAGCTGAGCCCATTCAACTTGGTTGTTTTTCACTTATAGCTCATCAAAAATCCAACAGGCTATATTGCACCTTTACCTACTTACATAGTGACAGTTTGGAACTCCTTTGAAGAGTTAAGATATGGGTGTATATTTATTTAAAAATTTGGAAAAATCACAGAAAAAATGTGAAAGTGATACAGAATTTAGATTGATAATACATCATCTCAGATCGGAATATAACATACTCCCTCTAGTGATGAATAGCTCATTTCCAAAATCTTCGTAAGATTATAAGATTACTTATTCAAAATGTTGTTGACTAGTAAAACTTGAAAGCAATCTTTTTTGTTCCGGTGGTACATAGCATGCAATTTTCTTTATTGCATACGTATTTTGAATAATATCACAACAAGAAGTTGAAAGGTTTCATTAGATGTACTTGAATGTAGGATTTCTGGACAAATATCACCACTTTTAGTTCCATTTTCTGTGAAGATTCTGTGAATCTCAGAACATATCAGTGGTGAATTAATTTTCTCAGATAAAAATAAATTCACAAAAAGAACAACTGTGAGTTTAATAATAAATAGGCCAATTTGCACTCATAATTCTTACATCCTTAAATTATCCTAAAGTGTCATTAAAATTCAATGTTCCTTATACAGAATGATGCGCAAGCAATACATATTGCAAAAATTAGATTCAATGGATATGTAAGAGGTGGGTTTATGCAGTAATTATAGCATTACTTCATTTATAATTATTATCTTTATTATATGTAATTCAGCCAACCAATATAATTTAGGTGCACACATACATCTACTACTTTAATAAAAATGTACTTGCTGCCCTTGACAGCTTCATGCCTTAAGCAAACCCAGTGTATTGAAAGCTCTACTTCTTTGCCATGCTGTCTTCTTGTGGAGTTCAGCCAATGCAAAGCTTTGTTGTTGATGCCATTGTTTTATTCTACTTTCAGGAAACCATTTACCATAGCTCAAACAAAAAAAGGCCTCATTTCTAGTAATTTCTCTTCCTCAAGATCAACTGATTCAACGATAGTGTTCTTGACTAGGTTTTCAAAACCTAAAGAAGTGTTATTAGATTTAATGTTTATTTGTTCAGTAAGGATTTTATACTGGAATTTAAATTCTTTGAAGGACTTCTTTTAAACAAACAAACAAACAAACAAAACCAGGCAATCTTCTTAAAAACAAGAAACACAGTTATAAACCAATGAACTTAGTGTTAAACTTTGTAGACTAGATGTTAAAGTCACAGCTTGATGTGAGACCTAGTTACTTAGTCATTGAAGATATGCTAATTTTGTCAAACAATTGACAAAGATGCTCCACCAGTGGTATACCTATGTTGTCCATAGGTTGATGGTTTTGTCTGGAGGATTTCTTGAGTTTCATGCCTGTCTGTGGTAAACTAGTACTACAAAGTGGGAGTTAAAGTTGAAATTCAATCTGGTAACCTGGCAGAGAAGGTACATGATTTGAATGTTACTCCACGTGAGCTAGTTCAACAGCTGTATATAAGAAATCCTACTGCATGGCAAACTTGAGGCTTGTTGGTAACTGAGGAGAGAAGTCAATTCCCAAGGTGTAAATTACTCCTACCTTCTGCTGAGCGTGGTGGCCCAAGAGTTGATGCTTGTAGTGTTGATGTGTTGCTGTTCCAGTAAAGACTGTAGCAGTGCCTCATCCTTCCAGAACTCTTTGTTTTTCTCCCCTGGAGAAATAATTGTAACAGCAGTATTAGCTGAGGTTTGGCAAGTCTGCATACAACAGTATATCCTGGCTAGTATTGAGTGAGCACAGCAGTATTTGTGTTTAAACAGCTTAGTGACAAATGTCGTGTGCTGCAAAAACACAAGGAAGGAGCCTGAGCCAAAATCAACTGCCTGTCTTCCTGTTCTCCATCACAATTCCAGATGTAGCAAGTCAACCCTGCAGTGCAAGTGTAGGGACATGACCTTTTCCTAGAAAGGATTGGGATGCTGAAAAGTTGTCCCAAAGGAGACAAGTCTCCTCTACGCATCCTTCAAAATAAGAACATTTTGTTCCATTTTTATTTTTTGTTCTGCTGGATTTTCATCATTATTTTTTGTGAGTGCAAAAGTTTCTACTACATTCATGCTGTATGTCTGGACATTATTAATCTTTGGGCGTAAAAGTGATCTGAGACTTATTAATTTCTCTGACTTCTCTGAAGTAAATTTTGATTTTCACTTATATTAGTAAAAACTAAGCCAAAATTAAACCTTGCAATTATTTCTAAGTAATGGGCCAGCATTCCTTGGGTTTTGATGGAGATGTATCTTTAAGTTATATTGTCTTACTTTCATTAATAACACTGAAATGAGGTTTCTGCTTCTGTTTCACTGATGAGATGAAATGCTCAGTTGTTACATAAATGGCACATGCATATGTGACTTATTCTTCGTGACACAGAGAGCTCATAATTTGGTAGATACGTCACTCTGTATTGATGGTTATGATGTGGTTCTCATTTATTAATGTTTGGGCCCAATCATGCTCTCATTTCAGTGAATTGTAGTTTTGCTATTGACCGCAGGAGGAGAAAGGAGAGGCCTATTATTATTTCATTTATTGACTTTAGGGAAGTCACCTCTGAATTATCAGTTATCAGATTACCAATTGCAAAATATTGTCTCTAATGTCTCCTGTGTTACCTAGAGGCCAAAAACACAGTTTAGTGGATGAAAATCAAAGAACAGAGCAGAGGCAGTAGGGAACAGCTGCTGAAATCACCTCTCAATTTTATTTAACTACATTTTGAATGCAGTTTGAAATACAGTTAATCTGATTAATTTAGTCTTCCAAATTGGTTTAAATTGAATTTTTACCTTTCTGTTAAAAGAGTGGGATCATATACATGGTCAGCTGCAGCTGATGTTCTCTTGGTATTTAACACTTCTCAGGTGCACATTGCCAATTTAGCAGCCTGTCTGTAACATTGACCATGTATCAATGTACAGCTCTTGAGGTAAGCAATGGGTATCACTGAGAAAAAGTGCTATGTTCTACCCAAGGCCAAACACACAGTGTGCATCCCTTCTTGTGGGTAAACTGAAAAAGAGATGTCTGCTGAGGACATTTGGTTTATTATGTCAATTTTTGTCCTGGTTAGAATTTACTTGCAGATTTTAGAAGCTGATGTATGTTCTTGTGGCTTATTGTTGGTTACCTATCTTCGTATGCTTTGATTCAGATTCACATTCTGTTAGTAGGCAAAACTTCTAGTGTGCTATTGTCATCTGAGTGTACTGATAACAAGCTCTACTTGTTGGATTGGACTCTGGCTGGAAATTTGCCGCCTTTGTCATTAGTATGGTTTTCAGATGAGAGTAAGGAAGCTTTCTTGCTTTTTGTAACTCCAGAGATCATTTGAAACAACCACAATTGGTTGAAGTTGTCATTCCTGAGCCAGTGGACTAGTTGCCACAATGATGAATTTGAACGCAACTCATCCACAGCTATATTACTCAAAACTATGAACTGTACCCTCCTAGTAGCTGTGGTTGTATTTCAGGTAAGTGCTTTCCCAAAAAGTGGTGTTTGTATAATTTGAGAAGCTTGGTGGGTTTATTGATAATCTGCTGGGAGAAAACACCTGAAGAGCCTTTGCTGGATTTATCTAGTGAAAGCCCCTTAGCTGGGGCCTAGTGTAAAAACACTTTAGCTTGGGTTCACCTCACCTAACTTTAAGCACATACTGGAAGCTAATGAGTAGGAGGCCACTGGTCCTAAATGTCTTCTGAAGTCAATGGAGAAGCTAGAAGTGTCAATCTGAGTGAAATCACCCTCTGCTGAATACACAGGAAGCTTTGGAGGTTGACTCCAGGCCTGCATTCAGTTGTGTCAGCATACTTGTGAAACCGTCAGTGGATATTAACCGTTCCTTTTAGGAGCTTAAAATTAGGATGGAGCAGCAGAACAGTACTGCATTAGTAATGAAAAGCACAACAAATCTGCATAAATGGAACTTCCCTTTTTTTTCCCTTTTTTCTCTTCCCCCCCCCCCCCCCTTTTTTTCTCTTTTTTTTTTTCCCCCCCCTCTCCTTTTTTGGACCAAAATAAAAGCGACCTTGTCAAAGGCATCTGGGAGAATGGTTAGAGGAACTCAAGGGCAAGTAACAAAGGAAAGTTTTTCTAATATTGCTGTCAGTATTTCAGTGAAGGTACACATGATGAAATAAGCAGAAGAGCTTAAGTGGAAGCTATGGAATCAGTTTTCAAGGATGTAGGAATAAGCACTTTGCCCAGATTCACTGCTAGCCCCTTTGTGCTTCTAAACGTGGATTTTCACTCTAACATGGAATCTGTATGCACTTCTGAAACAATACCACTGAAAATTAGACCAGCCTTTTGCTCTAGGCAATTCACAGAGTAAAATCGGGGTGTTTGGTCTAGAGTCATTTCAATCAATTGTGTAGAGTTGGGTCATACCTACATATATATGTTGACTTAACTGAGTATTTCCCAAACTGTAGGTAATAGTGTCACCTGAAAGTCCATGACACTGTGTTAGACAATAACACCACAATTCCATCATATAACCAGAATTTAAATTCTCTTATGAGTGGGGATAAGAGCATATGGGTTTTTTTAACCAAGGCACTGAGGACTACTTTAAACAGTTGTCAGAAACTCTGTTTCACCAAAGCTGAATTTAAACATCAGTAGCAACAGATGCCAGTTCTTGCTATCCATTTGGAGCTAAAATAAGTGGAATTAACTCATCTCTAGTGACTACTGAATTGCATGTTGCAAGGTTGATTATTATAACTCATCATATCAGAAGATGAAGCCTCACTGTACACAAGAAGCAGCAATTTTAATTAGCCAAGCAAAGAAACACTTGCCACTCACCAACAATTTTTTGTTTCAGCACTGCTGAATACAAGAAGAATATTAAGGTCACACCTGGGACTGAATTCTTTCAAGTTGTTCCAAGCCCTTCTTTATTCAGACATAACCTTCCACATAACGCTTATGTTCCTCTAGAATAAGGAAATTGTCCATCAGTTGGAGCGTGTAGTCTTCCTGAGTTGACCTTCACCAGTGCAGTAGTTACACCTCAGAAATAATTCCTGCAGGAGATAAGAATAGCAGTGGGCTTCCCCGCATTCAAAATTACATGACATTTATTTCCTCACCTTCACTGTATTTGACTCCTTTGAAGTTAAATCCAAGCTTATTTTGTTTCTATCTTCAGAAGAATGAACAAGGTTTTTAAAATGTCTTTTAAAAAGTTGAAGATAGTCACAATATCTAAATCTGCAGCAGGCACTTTTAAGTTTGTGAGTATGCTACAAAATAATGACTCATGTATAAATAATTTATTCAACTTGTTACTGAAGAGTGATTTTTATTTTTTTTTATTAATGTGAGTTAAGCTGAAAACAGTTTTTTTTTCCTAAAAACAGATGGGAAGAAATCTGTTTCAAATAATTGTTTTTTCATGGGGAGTCATGTTTTTAGGGAAAATAATTCATTATAAAAACTAAAATGGTTTCAAAATAATACATTCATTTTCTGAATTACATAGTAGAATTGTTCCACAATGCATTCATTTATCTGAAGGAAGGAGAATACATTTTCTATCCCACTGTTTTAAACTGGTCTTTTTAGAACAGAAAAGCCAAACATTCTGTTAACTTACTGCATAAGTTCATAGCTCAATCAAAACTTTATTGCCTATGAGAAACAGTGGATGAAGAAGAGCAACAGAAAAGTTTTTACCAAGGAGTCCACATCATTATTATTTATATCCTACTTTTGCTATTTGTAGTGGAAGGTAAGAGAAGGAAAGAGGGAACAAGATGCTTTCTCTTATTCTAGAAGCAGACAAGAAAACATGTGCTTGTTATGCCAATGTGCCCAAGAGGTACAGCGTTTGATCGCCTGTAACCTTCACACGAGAAATGTGCTTCTACACGGACAGAGCAGCACTGCCGTGGGAAGCGGTCTCTCAGCATGCCTTCTCCTTCTGCTCAAAGCCTTCCTGCAGCATGTGGTGGCATCCCACAGTAAGAAATTCTGTCTAGTGCTGATGGGATCCCTACTGAGGGAATATGATTCCTGATGTCTTGGTCCAGTGTTTGCTCTGCTGCCTGGATAGCAGTTGGCTTCTGAGGATTTCAGCTGTGAATCTTCTGGAGGTGTTGCGCAGCTGCTCACTCATTTCTTTGAACCCTGATCATTAAAAATTAGTGCAACAATATCTGCTATTACATATAAGCATTTTTTGTCACCAAACCAAGGTCAAGTCCAGCTGTCTGGGGAATGGTGCAGAGATTTGGCTGTATATATCAACTTTGGGGGTGAAAGGCAAGGAATAAAACCATCAAAACAAGCAATGGACTGGAAGTGAAAGAAAACCAAGTACCTCGTAACTTTCTTCTACCACTCAATCAACATCCATTGTAGTTTTCCAAAGTACTTTTTGATTCAGAAGAAGAGATGTACTCTGGATTGGTTCTTAATCACATGCCTTGTTGGATAGATATTGTTCAGAGGTACAGAACACAACTGTAGAAGACTACAGAGAGAGAATTTTAGACTTGTGTTTAAAGACCGCCCTAATTTAAGTACAGACTTTTGTTATTCACATATATTAACTAGCTTCCTTATTTTAAGCATAAACTCCCCTAATTTTTCTGTATGTCATCTGCCCTAATCAGTAAATAACCCTTAAAATCCTGTTATTGTTTCATACTGTTGATTAATTAATTAACTGTTCTGTATTAATGACGTAAACTTCCAAAACAGCTGAAGTGAGTTTGCCTTTAGGAATATATCTGTGGATGGTTTCTATGGTAGCCTGTTCCACAGTCCCTCTTTCAACGCCTCTTAAAGTAAGACTGTACATTTAGAAAATCCATTTATCAATATTTTCAGAGATTTAGTAGCAACAGCTAACAGCTTCACAAATCCTTTAAAAATATACTATTAAATAGACATTATACAGGGTGGCTGGCTCCCTAAGTTTGTGTTAAATATGTAGAGTGGATAAGAATAGCAGTATTTTTTCAGTTTAAAAGTTATTATCTCAGGCATTGCAGTATCTTTCAAGGTACGCTGTGGTCCATATATGAGTTAAGCAGGTTCTTCAGTTCTCTGTAGTAACATGTACAAGCTGGCTAACAAAAGTCATCCACAATAGTTTATTCATGTTAATAAAATCAACTGGTATAAAAGCAGGTTCTGTTGTTGACAGCAGAAGTGTTGTCCCTTATTCCAGAAGTGGTGTGTTTCCAGGATTTCTGAAAGTATATTACTGTGCAGTATTATAAATGTTTTGACATCACAGTTGAACAAACTATCCCAAATCTCATTTAATATTTCCATTGATGCTCCAATCAGTTGGACTATCAGTAGGAAGAATAGAACTGCTAACATTGGGCAAAAATTCAGCTTTAATACCAGACTGTTTAGGAGACCAGATGTATACATGCCAACAGACTACGATGCAAGTAGTTCTTTAACTACATCATCTATCCTCTTGAAGAGCTGCAAAAAAGTCAGACATTTCTCAGAAAAGGCTTTGTTCTTCCAAAGACCTTAAGAAACTATGTTCTAATTAAGTTTTTCTACTAGTAGAAAGCATTCTGCACTTAATTAGGTGTACTATTATTTTATTAGTAACATCAAAAGTCTCTGTCTAGATCTCATTAATGGAAGACTTTTATAAATCTGAAGGAATGTATGGAAACATAAATGCTCATGCATACATGATTCTCTCATCAAAATGCCCTAATGAATGTCTTGATTCTTCAGATAGTTTTCTTGTGCACATATATTCACTTAATGTAAAAACTTGTTGTTTATAGTTGAAATAAAGGTTTATGGGGGTGTAAACAATTCTGTGCAATAAGAAGAAAAGCCTAAACTTCCAAAAGGGGTAGAGATTTATCATCATGTTTCACTTTATATCTTTACCTGAAAGAGTGGAAATCCACGGAAGAGCAACACTGAATGTCTAAAGCATGTATAAAAAATAATCTTGGACTTTATTAATTATTTATTAGCTCCACAAGTTCCTAATTAACCAAAATAAAACCCCCAATATCCTACCAGCACAACCTACCATCTATTTATGAACAGGTTTTCCAATTTCCATTCTTAAATGTTTCTTTAGAGCAGTTCACTTGTTTCTTTCTTTCACATCTGTTTTGAAAGCTGATACTGGTTTTTAGTTTTATAATAAGCGTGAAAGATACTGGAATATATTGCAGGGGTGTTTGCTAAGACATTAAAATGTTTTCTGCAGAAAATCCCAGTGTCTTCTAAAGCTTCATGGCTGGTATTAATTCTTTCCTTAAAGAAAAACAACTTTTGAGGCAATAATGTGGAATACAGAATGATTCATAACCGGTTTTCCTTCTTTTCATCTTTTCACTTTTTGAGCACTGAAAATCAGATTCCTTCAGGCACTTGGCTAACCTCTGTATGGTCTGACTTCCAAATGCCAGAATACCAATAATTTCCCAATTTGGTATTTTCCAGTCATTAAATAGAATGTATTTTAAGTGTTTATGATATCTGCACTAGCAACAGCTTTTCTGACACTTTTTACAGGTTTCTTCTGCAATATTCCGTTCCTAATTTGACACAAAGTATTCACATTTCTCTGTTACTTGTTTTTATCTCTGAAATCTGTTTTTAACATCTTAAAAGATACTCTTGGCAAAGGTAATGAAAAAAAAAGATGTTTTATTTGCTCAAATGCTGTGGTGGCAATGCAGCTTGTATAGCTGGGCTTAATGTTAGGTCAGAGTTGTTCTTAAAAGAAAGTACTCTGCAGACTTAATGAGGAATTGGCCAACATCAGGAAAGCGACCCAATTCATTCTACGATTACAAGGCAGTGAGTCACATACCTTTGTAGAGAGAACACCCAGTATATCTGTGCCTGTCACAGGATAACAGCATCAAAGTGCAACGATCTGATCCTCGCGTGGCGTAATGGGTAGCTCTGGATATGTCACAGTTTTCACTTGAAGAACAGTCTTCAAGTATCTGTCTCAACTTACAGCTCTTGTGCTGTGTTTCTTCTGTGGGTGTCTCACTGGTTCCAGTGGTCCTCTCATAACTAACCAAATAAATAAATAATGTTCCTACCAGCAGTCCTCAGCTAGAACTACCGTCAGTTCTCATGTCCCGATTTTACTTTGCTGTTCTGCTCCAATATGACTTAATTTTTAAAATGCATAAATTATCTGTTTAGCTGTTTTTATGCACGATGCACAGTGTCTGACACATTGCACGAAACCAAAAGAACACATAGAAAACCCAGGCTGTGTTTAATCAGAAGCTACTGAATGCATACTGAATCAAAAAAAAAAAATTTGAAAGGATATATGCATCTGGAGTGTAATAATCCTGCTAACCACCAGGCAGGAGCTTATCTAGCTTACATAATGCATATGTCTCAAGTTTAGAAAAAATTAAAATCTAAAGAACCACAGGCTGAATACATATTCTTTCCATAACGGACATGCTTATCTGTTACTATGTGCATTGTAGATCTCAAATCCAGGAAGTCACTGCCTCTGTTTTACACTATAAAATATAAAATAAGAATTACGTGGTATTATAGAACGTGGGCACTACAACCTAGTACACAGTCCTGTAAGACTGCTTTTCACAATCTTACATTTTACTTCTTCAGGAAAAATAAAAAAGTAACAATGTCCTTAATCTCAAAGTATACTAGAATCTGCTGAAAATATGGGTCAGATTTTTTTTTTTTTTAAGGATTTTTTTTTATACGACCAAAATTCTCCACCTAATTTCAGTGGACACTGGATTGAACCATGTAATCAATCTATTATTTCTGCTATTATCAGTGGATACTGATGATGCACAGGAATTGGAAAACTTTTAATTCACATGAATTAAACACACAGAAATGAAACTATTAGTTCTGTGATGAAGTATGCCTAAGTGCTTTTCCCTTTCTACTTAAACTTGATCAGAAAGTCCTAGAAATAGTAAAAATGTAGTTTCTTCCAAACAGTGTCTGATTTTCCTTTCTGTGTACAGGTAACATTGCAAATGGTGCTGCAGTCTCATAACTCAGCAACTGCTAAATGCCTGGCTTTGCCTCACTGTAAAGCATTCAGCACCTTTGCTAGCAGTGTTTGAGCTGATTAACCTGGAGATCTTCTTCAGGACCACATTGGCCAAAAACCTACTTGTTAATGCAGTTTGAAACTATTACCCCTGAAAAATATTTTCAGGAATCTGGACTTCATTCCTTTGATTCTGCATTTATTTTTACAGAAACGCATCAGAGAAATTGCTGGTTTTACACACTTAGAAAGAGGAAAAAAATTTCCTCTTCGTGACCCTTGGCAAGAAGGGGCTTATACCATTGTGTTTTATGTTGTTGTTATAAGAAGTATCATAAACACTTGAGGCTTCCTGTTTTGTAGTACATCTAAAGTCACTTTACTTGAAAATTATGTTTATTATTCTCTTCAGCTGGGAATTCAGTAGATCAAGAGGAATGTGGTGTTTCTCTGCTTAATGCAGTTAGTAATTTGACAAGATAGGTATAATTTCCCATACATTCCAGTTCCTCACAGTAATAGTGTCCCAGAGTAATTTGGCAAACAAACAAAAGAGCTGATTAAACATTGTTGAATTTTTCTAAGGCAAAATGTATACAAGGTCGTACCAAGGGCTCAGCTGAAGTTTATTAAAGATTAGCAGTCTGTTTCTGCAGGAGGGATCCCTCCAGCTACTGTAATGTATGACAGCCTGGTGTACCACTTTCTACAACAAGCTGTTGTACAGAGCAGAATTACAGTAGAAAATTTTCAGTAGAATGTCTAATAAAAGGGCTTTATATAGAGAAGATTTTTTTATCTTTATGTTTTGTTACATTTGGAACAAATAAATACAATAAGGCCCTATTCACTTCCATGCATTTGGAAAATGAATCTAGGAGTAGATCATCATGGAAACAGGGCAAGGTTATTACCCTGCCTTTCATTTACACTGTAAATCCCTGTGGCAAAGACACACCTTTGTTTTTGTACTTACCTCGTGCAACAGGAACCAATCTGTGACCCCAAATACAAATCAGCTAAATAACTGCAAAGGTGTAAAGGATAGTGAAGAGGTGTGCCGTGTTTGCCCTTAACTTGCAATTAAAAAATGTGATAATATAAATATTTATAACATTGGAGCATTGAAACCTGTGCACAAAGTCTGTAAGTAGGTATTGGATCATGCAGGGGCTAAGGCCTTTTCTTCTCCTCTCCTCACCATCATATAGACTGTACAGGAACACTGCTCATGTGATACTATCCTTGCAATGCAGCCAAAGACTGTAAAATACAGATTACTTACTGCGAATTACAGATTAATTACTATGAAGTGTTCTGGAAAATGTGTCTATGGTACTGAGCACAGAACACCTTTCTGAGTCTTTCCTGTCATAATTCAGGGATTTTTAACCACCATTCATATTCCTATGCTGACAGATAAATAAATTTGCCTCTTTTCCTATCATGCATAATTACACGGAGTTAGCAATAAAAGAAATATTGAGGGAGCACCTTTCCTGCTTTTGAAAGCAGCAGAGCTGGACAGAAACTATGAAGATTCAGTGCTTCTAAGAAGTAGAAGTATTTTCAAACTGAGCACCTTGTTCCCAAATAAGCACTAATATGTTAATATTTTGTACTTGGATGCTGAGATTTAAAAAGAGACATCTAAATTCCTAGTTGTTCTCCTACCTGTACAAACTTGTGTGGAGCTTTCCAAGCCGGGAGTTCTTCCAGAGTTAATAATTCTATAGTTTTTCACTAATAATGGAAATCTGGACTAAACACTACATGAACTGACCATTTTTCTAATCTGCACTAGCAGTCAACATAAAACTTCCGTGTTACATGATATTCATTGTTCCCCAAGCTCATATAAGCAGTATTTCAAAAATAGCTTATTGCTATTAAATTAACACACTCCTTTTCTTATTTATTGTAAAGATTTCTTAGGTGTCTAAACATATACCCTCAGGTGCCTTATACTCAGTTAAAAGAAAAATGCTCTTTCAAAGGCTATTTATGAAAAAAGCACCTAATCCCTCTCCAGAAACACAGCACCATCACATAACATAACATTAAGCATAGAAAGCCTGCACTGAAGTGTGGTGAATCACCGCGTTTCCCTTGTAGAACAGAAGAAGAAACAAGCTGCAAAGGCAAAGGGTCTTTAAAAAAAATAAAAAAATAAAAAATCTGCCACATAGCTCAAATATCTCTGAACTGTACCAACTATCCATCTTGAAGTTATAAATCCGGACAAAGTAGTTGCTCAGTGAATGACCTAAATATTGGTTTTGAGAGCAAATGAATGAATGATCCAAGCAGTGCTCATGAAATCAAAGAAAGTCAGTATCAGTTCAGACTTTGTAGACCAAACTGCTGTAATTTCTAAGGTACCTACACGTGTGACAGCACTCACTTGTATGGACCAGTCGTGCTTGCTTGCAAGCTACTCCTTTTGTGTCTTCTGTTCAACAGCAACAATAGATTGCATTTTTCATAAATATGCATAGTGCAAATATCTCTTGCTGGTTTTGATCCTGCAAGATCTAAAAGTATCATGTTCTTTCATTATGGAATTCAAAGATTATTTTTTCATACGTTACCATGGTAACAAAATGGTAACTGGGTTCCTATTTTCATTTTACATTAATAAAAGGCTAAATATTATAAGCAGTAGCAAGTGTGTCCTATTAAGCCTTGATGCTGTATAACAAGAGGTGTTGTGTTTTTGTACAAATACAAGCCTTGGAATTAATCCTTTTTTTAATGTCTTGAATCACCATAGCTTTTAGGCCTGCTTATCTGTCTATATGAATGTAGTTAAAGACAAAATTTATTAGAACAGTAACTCTGCACTGGCTTAAAAGCAAGGAAAAAGAAAAATTACCTGTAGTCTATAGGATTCCTATATATAGACCTCAATGTTCAGACCGTGATGGGTGTTTAAGATTCTCCAGTAACTGCCTCCAAGTCTGTAAACCTGCACATTGCAAACGCTATGGTGCTTACACAAAGGTATAAAGGACGGCAGAAGTATTAATAGCAGCAACTCGGTTCCTCCAGGGTGAAGGAGTAAAACAGGCAATAACTATTGATTATTCCATTAGCCCGGGAATTGCTTTAACCATTTGCAAGATCTCAGGTCCTGCAGGCTGAGGGAATGAGAACAGATGCAGGAGGGGAATGGGGCTCAGTAAGATTTTATCCAGAGTAATAAAATTCTGGTGGGGATGGAAACTGCTGTACCTGGGGTAAGATTCACCCTGAACGCATGCAACTAGTGATCATGGCATGCTCTTTTCTCCATTCTGAAGGGAGTAGTTGACATCTTATAGGAGTACCACCCTCAGTTTATGATACAATGCAGAGCTAGTGGAGCACACTCCCTAAGGATTGTAAGAAAAGAGGGTGGAACCTTCCATGTTACCATCTGAGTGACAGTATTATCTCCTGGCATTGTAGGACAGACATAGCAGGTGTAGGTAGAACTGGCAAGAAATTTTCTAGAAAATCTGCTTTTCCTTAAAAACATTCATTTGTGTAATTTACCCATTTAAGTTCAACTTCCATGAGAAATGTTTCCTAATCTCCATGCTGAGATATCTAGTGAAACCACGGGGTGCAGGAGAAATGGAGAAAGGAAAACATACTGTAGAATTACCAGTAGCAATTTAGTCACCTAGGAAAATCAGTGGCAAACTGAGATTCAGGAAGACTAAATGAAGAAGCTGCTGTGTACTGTAGCACACTGGCGATTCTTAAGTGGAGTTCTGGGTCTTTCGGTTTTGCTACAAAAATCCATTAGTTTCATCTTGAAGCAAAACAGTAAGTATTTGAAATCTTGGAGTGTTATAGAACAAGATAGCGATTACATCTGCAGGTCTAAATACAGACCATCTCCTGGCTACCTTACATGTGGGGATAGGTGGTGAGAAATTTGACTGGAGAACAGTGTAGAGTTAAGCTTCGTTTTAAGGATACAGAATTAGTGTATAATTGGACTATGCATTTCATTTGAAATAAGGGAAGTAGATGAGACAGAATATTCAATTCATAATGCAGGTTGTATGCAAACATTCTCATATAGGTACCATATCTGAAAGAACATGACTAAGTCACATAAAGGCAGAAAGGTCTGGTCTAGCATCCAATTTAAGAGAGGGATTCAGAATCTGAAATTTGGTCCATTATACTTTTCTAGCTAAGTTGACCAAAGACAGTGATGAAATGTCCTGGTTTAAGGTAAATCAGAACCAATTTCCTTCTCAGTAATTTTACTTTTCAGTTAAGTCTCTTCTAACTAACTGCAGCTTCTGAAATTAGCACCGTATTTTTCAGACAGTGGCTGCTTCTAGCAGATATCTAGCACATAAAAGGAGCATCTGTCATTCGTTTAGTGGCCAGCCCAGCCCAACCATGACACCAAAGTACAGAAACAGAGGGATAACTGAGTCTGTTGTTTGACCTCCTGTAAGACTTTGCAGTCACCCTTGCTAAATATGACTGTGGAATATCTATATGTTTAAAATAAACTGCAATGTATTAGCACTTAATATCATAGAATCATTGAAAATTTAGGTTGAGAGGGAGACCAGTAGGTCACCTGGTCCAAATTTACTCAAAGTAGGGCTTTCCTCCATGTTTATGTGACTTGTATTTTTGTCTGTTTGATAAACTTCTGGCAATCCTAGTTTGGCTACCTAAAAAATTATTGAAGGAACAGTAAGTTAGAGGTACTCATCTAATCTGTCAGCTTCTTCCCCATGCTGTTCCTAGGAACAACATAGCCTTGTTTTGCCAAAGCTTGCCTGTCTCTTGCATCTTACGAGGAAGATATGGTTCCTCTCAATAGACTTTGGGAGTGAAAAATTCCTCGGGAGAGAGCATGCAGATCAAACGTCTGATGCCTGTGCTGTTAGCAGAGCTCCCAGGAGCTCGGGAGCTTGCCAGAATCCCTGTGCTTCTGCACAATTCTCGCAAAGGTCTGTAGATCTTTGAGGATGCTGCTGCATCCCCAGGGGTCAGATATTCCATGGGGAGTAAATTCAACATATTTATGGACACTCCAAGTGTCTGAATCCTTTAACGATACCATCCCTGAAACACAATCCTAATGAATCCATTTCTCCAAATATGAAATTCCAAAAAATAAACAGCTAAATAAGATGAGTTTTAAATGTTGAGATGAAAAAGGAACTGGAATCAGAGAAATGAGCGAAAGAACCTTATAGGTTTATCAAAACATATTCTTTGGTGCTAGTACTGAAATATAAGCTTCTCCGGTTCATTCGGTCTTTACCGTAGACATTCAGGCTGCCTGTGAGGAGAGAAAAGTGTCTATGACAAGCAGTCCAGGTAACCCAACTAAGGCACCATTATGTCTCAATATCTCCTCTGACAGCAAGGAGTTTGGACAACTCTGAAGACCATCCAGTGCTTTGGCAAAGCTGAGCACTGGCCAGTAGGAATCACGGAGAGCATGGGAGTCCTGTCATTATCACTGAGAGAACCTTACACTTCCAATGTGCTCTTCATTGCATGAGAGTCTCCATTAGACTCTAGCTACAGAGTGGGATTCAGTATGAGATTAAGACAGCTACATTTTGGGCAGTGCAAAGGATAATTTTGCGCACTTGGTGCAACACAAGGGATGTTTTGTCCTTTGCACATGTGCTAGCTTCATGTGGGTATCTGAGGCATCACACAGAGACCTATGTATGCCCACCTGAATTGAGTGCTTAGCAGGTCGGCAGTTGAATAGCTCTCTTGCTTCCACCATTGATGATATCTCTGTTGACTGTAATAATTTTACACGTGGTGGGAATGTAGATAATTACACTTAGTTTTCTTAATCTTACAATGAGTCTCACACAAAATCATTCAAGAGGTTTAGATGCAGATGTCTGAATTACAGACAAAAATGTAGATGAAGTAGATTTTATGTTAGCTGACCTGAGGAGATGTCTGAATCACTGCTGCATATATGAGAGTCACGATACAGTGTTTAAGGTGGTGGATTAAAAACTGAGAAAGAGACAGTGTCTTTTGCAGAGTATCATAACGTTTAACTTTTGTCCAGGAAGGCGAAGATCTGGTTTCTAGCCACTTCCCAGTGTCAACAGTCTTGAAACCAAACCCTGCAACTGATGGAATCACTATAGTATTGATAAAGAATTGATTTATTAAGATGTTTCAAACACTCTGAGACTGAGGAGGACCTAAAACTCTCCCATTTCTAAATGGAGTTTTGAGACTTATTTAGTGGTTTCAGTCAAAGTAGGGATAGCCTGACCACAATAAACTGGACCATTAGGAAATTAGGTCAAATTCACATGCTTCCCTGATAACATGACAACTTCTGCTAGCTAAGCCGAGTCCCCTCTCAGCAAGTATGAAATATCGTCTGTCGGCATTTATGGAGTTCTGTCATCCAGAGATGACAATAGAGGCAATAACTAAATATAAGCACCTTCACAGTTTGGCAGCATGGTTAGCAGGTGAATTGAATCACTCAGTCCTTTAAGACTAACCATTTATCAAGTCCACTTATGGCATTGAAACAAGTAATGTCAACAACCCTTACAGATTTACGTACAGGTTTATTATTTTGTGTACTAAATAAATGTTTAAAAGATCATGGAGCAGATTAATTGTAGACAAGACTTTGTTTGAAGCCATAGAAAATATACATCTAATACTTGTGTTACCTCTGAATGCCTGGTATTACTGAGGGTCTTTCTAGTAACACAAAAAGAGTTGCAGTATGATACATTTTCATTAGTAAGAATAAATAATACGGATCCAAAGAGCATCTGGCTCGATCTTAAACATGCATCTCATATAACTCTGTCAGCTTCAACAAATGTAGCTATAAGGTTTTGAAAGACAACCTCACAAGGAGGATGTGCTATATAATGTGTTGTATAGACAGTTTACTTTGTAAATTTTCCAAAACTTGCAAAAGATCATCCTACATTTAGTTTAGACAGTGTGTCTTTTGTCTTATTACTAGGCACCACAAGGCCACATAAGGAGGGGGAAGTCCCTGGCGTGGACTATATTTTCATCACTGTTGAAGATTTTATGGAATTGGAGAAAAGTGGTGCTCTCTTGGAAAGTGGAACGTATGAAGGTAAGCACACTTTTGCTGCTAAATCTGTCGCATGTTTCCATTATGCTTTTTTCTAATTTGATGGATTTGCACTGGGACATCCCATTACATGTGTCATTGCTTCAGTTATCAGAAATTTGTGAAGAGCCATATGGCGATTATGAAAATATTTTCATATATAGAAGCTAAATGCAGATGGGTTCATTGTAATTTCAGTATATTATACTGGCTAAGAGAAACAGGGAAATACATTGCACTTGCAGTAAAGAAATGCTAGTTCTTTATGCCAAATACTTGAGAAGTTTTCTACAAAATTTCAAGAAACAGCCGCTTTTCTAACATAGGACAAACAAACTCTACAACAGAAATCAGTTGTAAGGCAGACACTTTTCCTCTGCATGTGTGATCTGTATCAGAGGTGAAAACCTCACTATTTAAGTAAAACAGGAAGGATTTGCTATGTCATGTCTCATGGGCTTTGTAAAGTTATTGAAAAGAACTCATTAATTTTGTAATATGACAGAGGGATGGGAATAGTCCTAATGACTGTATTAGAAAATGTCTGTATATGGGGCAAAGAGCCAACAGCTTATTGCAGAACAGTGCTTCCCAGGAGAACTTATGATTCATCTGATTTCAACCTTCTTTCAAAACACAGCTATCCTGAAAGTAAAACTACCACAAATGGAAGGGCAGTTACATAGCAGGGCTTTTTAATAAAACCGAAATAATGCTACACTATTTTAAACCAGACGCTTTTTAGAAATTCACTAGTATTTAAGATAACTGAGTAATGGATAGGTCTTTTTACTTTAATCTCCAAAATGACCATGAACACCCTTTATATGAGAAATAAGACCCATACATATGAAAATACCTGGATGAGTAGAACCATTTACAGGAAGCAGCCCCATATTTTTACCTTGTAGCAAAAGAAGCAACGAAGACCTTTTTGTCCTGACTTTGTTCCTGCCAAGGAAAGCATCTGAAGATAAATAAGAAGCTATTCACCCCAAAGAAAATCATTAGCTGTGTTATAAATAGCAGGAAAGAAGGTAATCCTTTCTCACCTAATCAGCACAAGGTACCCATTGGAAAGTAAATAAATTTTCATAAATAGTTATATCAATACAGGACTTGTAGGAAAGGTTTCGATTAGAGAAGGTCAAATAAAGGAAAATATATTGTCTTTTCCTTTTCTACTTTTCCCCCACTGTCTGGCACCTAACGGTAGAAGTTACCTAAAGATTAATATAAGTACAACACTACAATTTTACATTTATCAGAGATTCATTAAATAACAAGCCTTTCTTGAAGTATCTTTTTGTTACCGTAGGGGTTTGAAACTAACATTAAAGGAGCTTAAGTGTAGCTCAAGTATGTCATTGCTTGACCATGTAATTTCATTAGTTTGCAGCAAGTTTGTAGAGATTGAACTGCTAGGTTAAATTAATTCACAGTGCTCTTCTGTCCCTCGAGGGATACTGAGAGGTGTCTTTTAATACCAGCTACCAGAGCTGAGGGGACAGCAAGGTGAAATATTGGTTGGGGAAGTCTGCATAACTCCTGAAACTGGCTGAGGACCTAGCTCAAGAGAGGTCCAAAGTTGTAACTATGCAATGTCTGTCACATCATTCACTGATCACAGATGACAAGTTCACTGAAGCCAGGAAGTCAGAAACTAAACGCAAAATAAAATAAATTCAAGAGACCAATTTCTGCATAAATCCTGTCTTTGATTCCCAGTCTTCCCAACCAGGTGCGCATTCTGACAAATAATATATTATCTGTCTATGTATTATGGCAAATAATAGGTAACACGTTAGAAAATATACCTGGTTTACAGAGACTGTTCCCAGACAAAGACTTTTGGACATGACCTTACAAAGTTACACTCCCCCTTTCGTGATTAATTCCTCGTGACTGTAGTACCTTCCTCGGGGAAGGATTTTGCTAATCATTCCATCATATGTGCTCCTGAGCACATTAAGTCTGCAGAGATTAAGTTTACTGGTGACAATTATACCAACCAGAGCAAAGAAATTTTCAATTCCCCTGCTAAAAGAAGATGATTTTTGAATCCTTCCATAGATCTAGCAACTTATGTGCGCATGCATGAAGATGAATTTTCTCTGCTTATCAACACTGGTTCTCAGGCCTCTGAAACAAATCAGTCTTTTTTTTAATGATTCTAAACGTTAATAGATTGGTTTGCAGATTTCTTTATGTATTTTTTTTTTGTCTTGAAAAAATCATTCTGTATTTAATTAAGTTTCTATAGTTTAGCTGTGTCAGTCTATGCTGATTGTCTAACCATGGCCAGTATGTACCAGTTTGTCTCTACCAGGAAAATCTTTTAAAGAAGGGTTTTCCCATTTAGTGGAGATAAAATGACAGGCTCTGTGTTGGTTTTCACCACTTCTTGACTAGAAAGGGTTGATTCAGCCAATTTACCTTCTACTGTATGAATTCCAAAGAGAATCAGAAACATCGAGGTAAACCAAAGGAGCAGGAGGCCAAGTGGAGACTTAGCTGACAGTGAATTTTTGTATTATTCATTATAGTATTCAGTAGTGTTGGGAGGGGAGATATTTTCTCATAGAGATGAGAAAACCAGTGAAAACAATCAGAAAGCTTTGTTGTGGTGCAAGCAAATAATAATTGCGATTCCAACCTGGACAGGATATAATCTAAAAGTGAAACCAGTATATATTCTTAGAAAAGTATAGTTATATAGTTCTATAGTTTTCTGAAGTACACATTATTTTTTGAGTTTTAAAATAGATTTTTAAGTTATAGAAGCTTCAGAATTAAAAATAGGATGCTCTGTGACCTCCTTACTACTCAGGCTTTGAATACGCCTTTCTTTGCCACTTTTGTGACAACTGTGAATGATTGTAGTATTCCAAAGTGCTCTAGAAAAGCAACAGTATGTTCATGATAAAAGCTCTGCAAATCTATTTTTTTTACCATTTTTGCAAATATGAAAATACTTAGTTTCAGTAGGACCAAATCCATTACTATTTTGATCTTTTCTATTTATGCATTTTTGTGCAATTGCTGGAAAGACCAAGCCATCTTTATAGATATGAATTACTTAAAACACACATAATGGTACTTAAACAGTTGCTGCACATTTTGCAGCTTACCTGTGCTAAAGTTCCATGGCATTTTAGGTGACATTATTCAATGCAGAATGAGAGAAAGAAGAATCCAAGACTCACTTCCACTTGCACTCAGATTAACAGTCCAAATCACATTAACTTCAGGGACATTGTCATTGAGTTCTGAATTTGTAATAAAATTTCAGTGAATTCCACCAACGTGTTGCTATTTGGGGCAGGGAGTGTTTGCCTGAAGCACACCAAACTCATTTATTTGGACGTCTTTGTATAATAGTGCAGCCAAATCCTAAAGGTTTGTTGTTTTTTTTCTTTTTAACAGAATTCCAATTTACTGTATTGATTAAGGGAATTCTGATTTGGCGCAGAGTGATAACTTGATAACTTCATTGCAGATAAAACTTGTTTCCAACACAGATATTGGTCAGGTAAAATAACCATAGTTGTGTACCAGAGGAGGAAGCGTTCCTGCGCAGGGTGAAAGCCACCTGCCTCTGTTACGCAGACTCATGTAGCACAGGAGGACGTGCCCCAGCAAAATAGTTCACATTCCTTTTCCAGTTTCTGGAATGAAGTTCATAGATGGTCTTTGAATTGGCACAATATGTGCAAATCTATAAAATGCAGAATAACAAAGCTGTGATGAACAGGCAAACTGTGTGTGTATGTCTGTGCTGTCTTTTACGACTTTTCCGATAGGAAGGTTGGCTCAGTATACTGTCATCTCTCTGATATGTCAAAACTTGTATGGAGACTTCATGGATCACTGACTTCAAAGGCTGTTCCCATCTCCTGAGTAGATCAGCAAAATTTCTTAGCCAGTGCAGTGTATCAGTAGACTGAAAATGTACTTGAAATGTAGATTTGTTAAGAATGACAGTGCTCATAAACAGAAATGTAACAGCTTCAGTATTATTTCCAAAACCCAGATATGTTAAGGCACAAGATTGAAGTTTACGGTAGGACATCATTATGGAGTATTAATAATGTAAGAGTGTAAGAGTAATGCATGCTATGGGTAGAATTGCTTTTTAAAAGTAACATATGCAGTAGCAGTACCAGAAATAACAAGAATTGTTCAGTGTATAAATACTGTAAGAAAAAGAAATGTGTTTGTTGATAATCTGTAAGGATATAAATGCATTTCAAATACACAAAAGCAAGAAGGATTTTAGCAGTGTGGCACTCTATAAGAGATGCAGACATAGAAAAGGTTGTTCATAACTGTTAAAGATGTGGCAAAATTAAGAAAACAAATGAATTCAACCAGTCTACCTATGAATAATGTACTGAGTAGAACTCACTTTTTTTCTGTCAATTTTTTGTTTGCTTCAGAAGAGCTCCATAACAGTTGTTTTATAAAACACATCTTATTTACTATTAATGTAAGAGTAGTCTTTAATTTTATCGTATGAAAAGAAATCATTTTCATTATTGTGCCGTTAATTTTGTCAAAAGTCCACTTTTTATCATTTGTTTGATTGTTTGGAGTTATCTCAAGTGCATTCACTCTTCAAATCTCACTGAAGCTACTTAATGGCTTCCGTGATCATGGACTTCCCTTGGCCCCACTGAAGTCCATGGTAAAATTCCAGCTGGCTTAAGTTGAGACAGAATTTCACCCTTTTTTTTTTTTTTTTTTTAACTGATGAAGTATTATTTAGAAGAATGCTGAATGTTAGCTGGAATTTCCTTATTATTCCAGAACACCCTAATTATTAAGTCTTTTTAAAAAAGGTTGAATACATCCCATGGGTAAAAATTTAGTGTTCTGTGTTACTTGTTTATTTGAGGACACAAAGCCTACAGTTGTTTTAGGAACAGTTTTAACAGATCAGCTTACATGTTTGCCGTTGTGTCACCATTATGATGAGCTCCCATGAGAAAGTGAACATGGGTTGAAGCTGAGGTCTCGCTGGTGGCTTTTCCCACACACCAGCACATTAACAACACTGGGAGGCGCTCTGTTTCCATTCTCCTGCAGAGAGTCCTCATACCCAAGAAGACATTAAGTTTTTCATAGGCTTTCATTCCATCTCTCAAGCCAGATTTAACATAAAACCTTCTAAACCATCTAAGCCCTTCTGCTCAGCTAATATATTTTCAATTAAAATTTCATTTTGCTATCTGTAAACTTAAAATATGAGTTAAAAACTGCTCCACATAGGCAATGGAGTTTTTAATGACTGCATTGTGGTGACAATGGTTTTATAAAGAGGTAGTGTTTGATTCCAGTAGTTTTGATTCCATTCTTCCATGTAAAAAATTGTAAGGAATTCAAAATTCCACCCATTTACTGTATACAGTGTTGCCTTATGAGCAGGACATCCTGAGCATTCTACAGCAGAGGGATACAGAGGAAATAAAATAAAGGTAATAAAATACAGCCTTCCTAAGACCTAAACACAGTAGTTAATGAAATATTCTGATTTAAAATGGGAAACAAAAGAGTCATGAGTGTAGATGTGTACAGATAAAAATAGAAGTAGTCCTTCAAAAGCCATGTCTTTTAACAGCAGAAAGTATTTTCAAAGGCATAGACAAATGAAATTAGATACTTTATAGTAAAGATCACAGTACCTCTTCAAGTGGTAGATCCCATATTAATATGATGTCTACTTCTCACCACCATATTCAGAGAACACATAAATGAGGATATATCAACATTTAGGGAAAAAAAATAGGAGAATAAATCCTAAATACAGTCAAGGACTTCATAATCTGATTGAGTTCTTGTACCTATTCTATATTAGCAAGATCTTCTGGGCTTTGTTGTGTTTCCTTCCTTACCCTTGGGGCAGAGGAGGGAGTTGAATCTCATCATTAAATATGAAATGCAAAGAACTAATGATTTTTTTTGCTTAAAAAATAAAATGGGAAATATGGCCCTCAAAAATGTAAATGCTCAGAAGCTCAAAAACGTAACACCAGTGGATATATCAACATGTCTACATTTGCAGACAGATATATCCTGTCTACATTTGTTAACGCATTTTAAGGCATAAAACATCGCATTTACTCCTTTATTAAAGTTTATTTAAGTATTTTGTCATTTTCTCGGAGAAGTAATGAGGAAGGAATCAAAACTGAATAAATATTATTTCCTTTTTGTATGAAAAACAGCTGTTTTATAAAATTATACTATTGCAATATAACAGGTGACTTTCATAACTTCTACAATGCCTTTTAAACTTTCTGAAATGTAGGATTAGTACGACAGAGTGTATCCTTCCTCTCTGTTCTGAATTGGAGGCTGTATAAATGCTCACTGTTTTAATAAGTGGTATTCCTGGTGTGTGATTGCTTCTATCTTAGGAAATCAGGCCTCTGCCTTAGCTAGCATCCAGAGACAGGAACACTGGTGGCATCAGAACAACAACTGTTTTGTGAGTGATGCTGCTCGCCTTCTGCTGCTGGGCTGTCAGGTGAGGGTAGTAGTCTGAAGTCCTGCTGCAGTCCTCTCACTCCTGCAGCTTGGCCTCTTCTTCTTTTTCTCCAACAAGTATTATGGTTAGGGGGTTCCCTCCCTCACGTGGGTCCCATAGCAGGTCATATTCCTCCATAGCAGACTGGTGACACTGCAACCAAGCTGCTGGCTGGGGAAAGCTTACAGATACCTAAGGCTGCAGGCCATGCCCTTAGGCAAATACTGTTTCTTCAGAAATATTGAAGTTATGGTCAGTTTTGGCCTACTGCAAGAATGCAAGCAGTAAGAAAAATGACATCCAGATATTCATCACAATATAGCATGATTGGTCTCTACAACTAACTGAAAGGAGGTTGTAGTGAGGTGGGGGTCGGTCTCTTCTCCCAAGTAACAGGTGATAGGGCAAGAGGAAATGGCCTCATGTTCTGCCAGGGAAGGTTTAGATTGGATAATAGGAAAATTTCTTCACCGATAGAGTTATCAAGCATTGGAACAGGCTGCCCACGGCAGTGGTTGAGTCACCATCCCTGGAGGTATTTAAAAGATGTGCAGATGTGGCACTTAGGGACATGCTTTAGTGGTGGACTTGGCAGTGTTTGGTTCATGCTTGGACTTGATGATCTTAAGGGTCTTTTCCAACCTAAATGATTGTATGATTCTATTATTCTATGAAAAAGTGGCACCTGGGCCATGTGTTAGTATAAGTCAAACCCACTTCCACAGGCATCCAGGAAACAGAAGCTTGTGTGACTATATATGCATGAAATTAGAAGAGTTGGACCATTGTGCCTTTAAACAGAGAGCATCTTGATGCAAAGATGCTCATCCTGTGCACTTCCAGATAAATCAAAGAGATCACTGGCTTCCCCAAGGCTTCTAACAGCATTCAGCTGAAAGAAAACCGACAGCTATTGCAATTGTCTCTGTCTCCAGGAGCATCTTTTTCCTTACATCACTCATCCAGTAGATGGTTGTACCAAGGATGACCATGGCTAGACTTGATCTGTGCATGGGCTGAGTGGGCCGTGATTGGGATACACTTGAGTGAGCTGTGACACAGTCAGCTGCTAGACTAAACTCCCTGCCCGGCCCGCCAGACAGCTCTGCTGCCTAAATAGAGGGTGTTAGGTCACCAGAACAGCATTGCTGACCATCCCAGGGTGCTGGCTGGTGCTCTCCCATGAGTCAATGTGCAGTACTTCTTTTAGCCAGTAGTGTCAGGCACAAGGTTCGAGACTATCCACTGTCACATAGGGCTTGGTCAAATCCATAATTCTGCTGGCTAGTGCTGCATAGCGCAGCAGAAGTGTGCATGGACATTCAATTAATCTAATTTGTGTTCTGTCAAGATTCTGTGGCTACCACATGCAGTAAATTATTGTCAGCTCTGGGTTGCTTTAAATTACATCAGCTGGTAATTTTCCAAAGGAAATCAGATGGAAGTATGTTCCCCAGGTGCACAACACTTCTTTGCTCATGTGTGTTACCAGGATGTAGAGCAGGACTAGGTGCCACAGAGCATATATTCTATGGGTCTGTGTGCTCCACAAACCCTTTCTGCTCAAACAGGATCACTGAAACAACTGTCAGTGTACTTTATTTTATATCAAAACTAGATCAGCACCAAGAAGATCTTGGCTGCAGAGAAATCAAGAAAAGACCTTTGCCTTTATGTTTTTTTTCTGAGCTCTGTTGACCATGGGTCAGCTCAGACCAAGACCTGCCTTATTCTTTACAATTCTGCACAGTCACGACCAGAAAGGTATTAACAAACTGAATTGTCCAGACAAAAGTAATGCAAATTACCAGGAAAACTGTAGGGAATAAATTTAGAGAACTCATCAAATAGTGCTTTGTTGAGTAATGATTGAGAAGCTCAGATAATTTAAAATGTGTGAACCCAATGGATGAATAAAGATAATTCAAAGTTGGGCAAATACGTAACCAGGGCTAATGTGATGAATCTGGAAAATATGAACATTTAGTTTTAATATTGGGAACAAATTTTCTCATACTGATGTGATTTAAATGTTAGAATAACCTCCAGGAGTGGTGATCCAAGTTTCATCTCTTAGGAATTTTAAAAATAGTTATTAGTAGAAATATTCCTACACTAGTAGAGGGACTAAAGGCTGTAGTAAAGTATTGTCTACTTCAGTAGTAGTATTTAGTAATGCTGTCTATGTGACACATTAGATTTTGAATGTGGGATTTTCTTGTAAAACAGATCACAACCAGTTAACATGCGCATTTCAGATATGTTTCTAAGTGAACTTCGACTGCAGTATGTATTGTGCTTTTTAGTTTAAATGAAGACTGTATTAGAAAAACACTGTCAAAGATGTTAAAGAATTTAGCATTTCAAATTGCGAATCATAATGACGTGTCATTGCTCTGGAGAAATGTTTAGCTACATTGCTCAGTTACATAGATCTCAATTTTTTAGTACATTACCAGAAAGACACAATGTTTGTTATATCATATCCAGTTTACATTCAATTATCATGTTATTATGACTTTATGAAGTTCCTCTGGATTTTATATCCTATTGGACACTACACATTTGTATTTGTGATATACCTCATTATTCAGCTTTGATGAGAAACGATCACCTTCCTGTAGGAAATAGTATTCTGCTAAATACCATAAACTGCAGTCCAAAAAGTGTTTGGGAGTTTCTTCCTAAAACATGTAGAGAAAATCCCTATTGCTACAAGTCTTTCCATTTTGTCAACCTCAGAATGTTCCAAAAATATTGAAGCAGTTTTATTTTCCATAAAACAAGATATATTGAAGCTTCCGTAATACCTTCCTATTAACATCGTCCTATGAATCAAAGGATTCTTTTTTCCTGAGTATGTTCCCTAAATCTTTCTTGCCTTTTTTGAAGATCGTTTTAAAAACTGCCTTCTTTAGACTTTACTCCCTTAATCACCACAGCTTTTCAAACATGATTGAGAATGGTCCCAAAATAACATCAAGCCAGCTTCCCAGCACCTTCAGATGCATCCTATCCAGTCCTATGGACTTGCATATGTCCAGCTGACCTAATTAGTACCTAATTTGATCCTTCTGTACCACAGGTAGTGCCTGCCTCTGCCAGGCTTTGCTACGAACCAAAGACCTGAAAGTCCTGGGAGTGAGCAGCAGACTTTGCCTGTTAACGCTGAAGGAGTGAATACACTGAGTCCTTCACCAAGTTATCCTTTTCCATGTTCTCCATCACTTGGTCACCTACCACATTGGGCAGCAGGCCCACATTCTCTCCAGTCTTCATTTTGTTGCTGCTGTGGCTGTAGAAACCTTTCCTGTTGACCTTGATGTCCTTCAGCAATTCCAACTCTAGCTGATCTTTGGCCTTCCTAATTCTGCCCGAAGTATCCAGGAAGCATTTCTCTATTTCTCCTTGGTGGCCTGTCCGTGCTTCTGCCTCCCTGACACACATGTAGTGAGGAGTTCTCTGGGAGCAAAACTGACTCTTAGAGTCTTCCCTTGTTTGCACAATGTTCCATAAAACCAGGAAAATGCTTCTCTACTAGCAAGGACTGGATTCTAGTTTCTGTATTTCTGTTCTTTCAGCAGATATTGCTTTGCAGCAAGACATAAAAAAATTCCTTTTTATGGCCTTGGGAGGAGTTGCAGTTTTTTGAAATCTCACTTTGATTACTCTGTTTCAGTAGGGAGGTATTCTAGGACTTTGCAGTACTGCGTGCAACCCTGGTCATGGCTGCTATGGTGGACTCCGGACCGGTGAACAAAAGTGCGCATCTTGCTGCCTGCCAGCACAAAACAAGGGAATGGGCTGTTTCCTCTCAAGATGACCTTAAAATAATGAAGGACATTGAGAGAAGTTGGTTGTGCAAAGTGTGGAATAGTGCAGTGTAAGTGTGGGAAGAGGGCCTGGGTTTGTATGGTTAATTGAAAAGAAGGATTCAGCTACTGATACAGCTTTTTCTGCAACAGTGTTACATTACTTCCCAAGTGAGCTAATTAAAACAAGATAAAAGACCAACAAAACCGAAGCACTTAAAGAAGTGTTTGCGTTTCAAAGCAAGGCAGTTTTTGATTAAAAACAAAACAAAACAAAAAAACCCAAAGATATTAAAAACAAAAAACCAAACAAACAAAACCTTTCTAGTATAAACCATATATTGGGTTTATGCTGTTTTCAAATATAATTACTCTGTGTTTTACCTTGCATAAATGAAAGAATAAATAGATCCATAGGGTTTTTTAGCCAATGGAAGGGTCCCCTTGTATTTCTTGTGGAGATACAATCAGAAATCGAGGTCAAATGTGCTGGTAGAGAATGAAGTATAATAGCCCAGTTGATGACCTACATCTACAGTTATTTTATGCTACGCATACAGGAGAAAAAAAAAAAAAAAAAAAGGAAGCCAGGAATATAGAATAAGCCTTAAAAGATCCTACTGAGGCAGAAGAAACCTATGTCATCATAATACAAATGTAGTATACTCAGTGCACCAGCACTGAAAGTGGTGCAGGAGAGGTACCACAGCATCTGCAAACTGAGTGGCTTTTCAGGATTTAGATTCATCCTTCCAGACTCATTTAGCTGTGCCTAAGCTCCCTCAGTCATCACCAGGAAGAGACAGGATGCAACTTAGCCATGACCACAGCATGTTGATATCTGACCTAGTTTAGAGCTTCCTCAAAGCTGCTGAAGATCAGAGGAATGCAAAGACAAAAATATTGCTTTGATCTTAGTTCACCCCCAAATTATGTTGCATACTCCATCACTGAATTTTGGACTCCAGGAGAAAAATCTACGATAAAAAAAAAATAAAAATAAAAAGGTTTAATTCCTTCTGAGTTGTATAGTTATGTGCCTGATAAGAATAATGAACTTTCAAATTGGTGTTAGGGAATCAAATACCCTTTCTGTCCACAGATAGACACATTTGCAGGATCTTCCACAAACATTGAGGTGGATTGTAGGGGAATGATACAATTTTTCTTCCCTTGTGTTCTGTGCATATGAATGTTCTCCCCTAATAAACATAGAGTTTATAGGAGCTTTAAAGCAAAGAACCAAACTGACCTTATTTCTTGTTGCTATTTCTATCTACATGGTGTCAGGGAGCCCCAGGCATAGACCAGGAGTCATTGGCTAAGTGCTGCAGAAGCAGAAAAAAAACCAGAGAGCCCTTTCCCTCGGGAATTTACACTTGCAGCATGAGATGAAGGACAATACATGAAAGCAGCCAGTAAGGGAAGCATAAGAAAAAAAGAGACAACTGTAGCAGAATGTCAAGCTGTGGGTGTCCACGGACCAGCGATTTGATTGCTGTCACAACTGTATATAGGAACGCGTACAGAGATGTATGAAAGAGGTCTGAAAAGGCTAAAGAGAGGTATTGAAGAGGCAATGGGCACAAACAGAAGTGCAGGTTCCTTCTTCATATCAGAAAACACTTTTTTACTCTGAGGGTGACCAAGCACTGGCATAGGTTGCCCAGAGAGGTTGTCAAGTCTCCATCCTTGGAGATACTCGGAAGCAGTCCGAACATGGTCCTGGGCAACCTGGTCCAGATGACCCTGCGTGAACAGGGAGTTGGATGAGATGATCTCTGGAGGTCCCTTCCAACCTCAACAACAAGGAGATACAAAGAGATTTTGTAAGAGCTAGTGCTAGCAAGAAGAGGAAAGGTGAAAGCAAATGCTGAGTTGAGTGAGGACTTATGCAGGTGGGAAGGTGGAGACAATATAGGAAATAAGTGAGTGAGGGAGAAGAGGTGGGTGCTGTGATGAGTAAAAGGGTGCTGGTGAGTTATCCAAGAATGGCAAACAGAAGCATGTTTAAAAGATAGGCAAATACAGTGATGATTAAATGGCTCTTACGACTGGGAGAGCAGTGTCCTCTCACTCTCAGGAGGTAGAAGGTCCCATCACTGGGAAGATCTAGGAATGGTGTAGCTCTCAGCTGCCTTCTTGCCCATTTAACAAGAAATATGTTATATTAGTTTAACCATATTTGTATACGTATATGGAGAAGCTGAATGATTTCACAGCTTAAAGCTTCACTGGAAGAGTTAATTCCCACCTAAAAAAATTTAAAGCACAGCTTCTGGTATGGAACAATATTGTCATCAGCATTTTTAACACATTCTATTAAAGAGAATTATATTCAGTCTGGTTCATAATAACCCCAAAAGGGTTATTCTAAAGCAAACTAGTCTACCTTTTTTATTTACAGTAGGCTGCACATGCTGCTTACTATCACAAAATATCCCATTAACAGTTTTCTATGATAAGGTTTTGAAAGGCTTTTATAGAGAGGCAAGGGGGAAGGTGCAAGTATTTTCTCCTTCCTTGCCCGGTGCGTACAAGGTCTGTCAGAGACCCCACAGCAGAGGATACAGGCTGTGGAGAAGATCCTGGACCACCAGGATCTTCACTTGCTACAGATGGACAAAGAGTGTGCCAAGGGAAGCAGTATCCTCCTCACCAAGCTGACACTTGGGATACGTCAGACAGAAGTTTGCTTTATGAGTTAGACCTAACCAAAAGCCACTGGCTCTTATAACCTCATAATTGAGTGTCTGCTCAGAAAAATTCTGTCTAACCTCCCTGTGGAGATTTTGGTTGCAAGTAGTTGTGCTGGTAATTCCTACCACACGTTTCATTGTCATATTTTCCCAGCTGTATTTGGATACTGGTCTGCTGAGCATAAAAACGCTGCAGATAAAAGAAATAGAAATAAAATCTCCTGTAGGCTACTGAAATTGTTATTACCTTTGGAAAACCTCTGCTTCTCTGTCCGAGACAGGATAAAAATCTCTCGATCAATGAAAATTCAAATTAAAACTCCGACTGATTCAGCCATAAAAAATATGAAAGGGGACAGATGGTCTGAAGAGGTGCATGATTATATGCTCAGTGGTGAAATTTAGCTGGAAAGAGAAAGGAAGCAAATCAAAGTGATGGAAATGAAGGAATTCCCCCTATAACACTATTTAATGAATTCCTTCATAACCTTACCTGACAGTGCCTTTGCAGTATCGGTCCCCAGGCTTTGCTACCTCATTGCAGCCCCCACGTTTGAGGAGTTACTGGCAGTGTCAGGGTGGGTTCTTCTAGTTAACGGAAGAACCTAGAGATGAAGAGAGTACACTTGGTTGATTAGGGTAAAGCAAAGATGTTTTGCCATCCATAGGAGGGATGGGGCTGTTGCCTTTTCCTTACTGGGATTGTACTTAAGGGTAAGGCAGAAACCTCTGATAGGAACATAGTCAACAGGAGGTGCTTTGTGTCACGAGGAGGCTGAGCTGACTATGGCTTAGTAACCGTCTTGCCTCACTCTTTAGTGCCAGCTTAGAGAAGGAAGGAGAAAGATTTTTTTAGGGGCTGTGAAGTGAAAAGTTGGCGCTATCTTCTATGTTGAGGCTTAGGTTGAATCAGCTGGATCAGAGCCTGCATCGGTGACCTTCTGGGCTTTAAGCAGTCTCTATCTAAATTCTGTATGCTTTTTTCTTTTTTATTTCTTGTGAGTAATTTTCTGCATCCTAAACTGGTTTTGACTCTTGGTACTGGTGATTTTGTCAGGGAAAGTCACATGGGGGAAAAAAGAAAGTCACTCCAGGCATAAGATTAAAGCATGATGTCTTAGGAAAAGCATTCTGGTTTTTGAATGTTTCATCTGTTCCTCATCTTATGTATATAGAGTGTGTGTTTGGAGTGTTTACCTTAATGGCACATGGCTTGTACAGATCCTAATTTTTATATTGTGTCTTCCAATGATGACAGCTAGTATGAACTCAAGAGACCCTTTTATTGAAGCGTGGCATCCCAATTAGATAAGCGAGATTCAGAAAGAAACCTGCTTTACATAGACAGTAATTTTTTTGAGACAGGTTTTTCCCCTTAGAAATGCATTGTTCTTACAGAATTGTTTTAACTACAGGTTGCAGTTTCCGCTGTTTTCAGCACTGCATAACTTTTCAGCTTGTCAGTAAAATCTTTATTTGTAAAAAAGTGTTGGGGAAAGTGTAGTGATATATTTTTATAGTGGTCTTTATAGTGCAGCTGAACTGCAATTTACAGAATAATTACTTTCCTTTGCTGCTTTATCTCATTCTTTCCACTCCTTATTCTGAGGGTGCTCAGTAATACATTGGTTTGTGAGACACCATTTACTTTCAGAAGTGCCATTCCACATAAGTCATCAAGGCAAAAGAAGGTAAAACAAACCAGCTACTTTCAATGCTTTATTTGTGTTTTTTGATTAGGGAATAAAAAAATTCTCCACAGCACCTCTACTTCATCAACTGCAAAAGTTTACACGGCGTGTTATGAAGGCACAAACATTCAGATAAAAATAAATATTGAATGCCCATCTTTCTCACTGAACTTTTCCATTCTGTACATTTTCATTGTGTGAACGAGTCAGGAATTCACCAGGAAAAACAGCATGTGATGATTGAGAGGTTATTCACACTATGTAACGTTAAGTAGTTAACTTAATGCTCTTAATCCCCCCCCCAGGGACATTCAGTTCTCTCTATATTGAGAATTTCAGTTCTTAACTTTTGGTGCACTAAATTACAGGGCACAGGCTGCAGGAGTTAAGTAGATGAGGTGAATACTCTTATACAGATAAAGACCTCTTTAAGATACCAGAAGAGGTCCTTAGCAGAACAGGGACTGTACTCCAGGGCTGAGGGCCTCTTCAAACAGAGGATGGTGAAATGCATCCATGTTTTAGTCTACTGGTTACAGATACAGACACGAGCTACCATTTTCATTGGTAGCTCTGATTAGCATGAATTCAGATGAAGTCAGCTCTAAAATTTGCTAGGATTGCAAAAGAAATCTGATAGGTAGGGGTCAGGTTCCTGGTTTACTCATATCAGTTAACCTGCTATTACTCAGTGCCAATCACTTTGACATCACAGTAGCTGTCTGTTATCTGACAGACAGATTGCCACAGTCTGTCTACTCTTCTTGTCTGGCACGCACTAGGACACTGTCATCCTCAAGATCACAGATTCACAGAATCATTTAGGTTGGAGGGGGCCTCTTCATATCATCTAGTGACTAGCTCTGTGAATGAGGAGAGGGCAGTGGGTGTTTTCTACCTGGGCTTTAGTGAGACTTTTGACACCGTTTCCGACAATGCTGACAAAATATGGATTAGATAAGTGAACAGTGAGGTGGACTGATAACCCAAGGCACCATTACATTGTCCATAGGCAGAGCTCCAGGCGTTCCAGCTGCAGTCTCACAAAAAGGTCAACATGCTCCCCTCGCCTTCCCAGCCTGTCTTTCCAAAGAGGTTATATCCAACCATTGCAGAAATTGAGTTGTGTGAGTTATCCCATCATGTCTCCGTTAGCTCAATGACTGTAACTGCACATAGATTTCTAATTCCTCCTGTTGGTTGCCTGTGCTGTGTCCATTAGCATCAAAGTATTTCAGAGAGGCACCCAGCCATGCTCATTCACCACAACAGTCTCAAGAGCTTTCTCCACAAGACTGTTCCATAGACACTTCTTTCTTTATACACCTATGCTTAAAGTGATTCTACTTCAGCATTGTTTTGTTGATTGCTATGTCCCTTCTATTCCCATCTCCCCTGGCTTTCATTTTGCCCACCCTGTTTACAACTTGCTTACTTGCTTGTTGAGGAATCTGTACCTCTCCTGTAATTCCTAGTTTAAAGTTCTCAGTTCAGCCATCCTGTTGGCACCCATTGTATGCTCTGGTTACATGCTTTGGCCACAAAAGCCTCCTCCCTCGTTCTGCATCATTAGGTTCTTGCTAAGAAATGGATTCCAGCCTTCTACTGTTGTAAACTTATCAAGATTTATCTCACAATCACAGAATATCTTGTCCTTATTTAATATGGAAATACTGCTCTAGAACATCACTGCTACATAGAAAACAATCTCTAATTTCTGGCCATTGTTCCTTATAAGCCCGTGCCATTCACCGTTATGTCAGTAATGGATTTCCTTTATATGACTCTGTGTTTTAGTAGCAAATCAAGGGCCTGAGCTTAATTTTCCTTTGCATTTTTGAGATACCCTTGTGTGTGAATGATATCCAACATAATTCCCATGTGGGACTGGAAGATACTACACATGACCTGTAAGATTTGCACTTTTCTGGAACAGTTTCTGGAGGCTACAAGGTCTGAAATGGCATTAAAAATGATGTTTATGTACCAATTCATTTTTCATTTCACTCTTACATCACCCCTTTCAAATGTAGCATCTTTGTCTTCTGCCTCATCCTTGTTCTGCTAAGCTGGATGAACCATGTTATTTTAGTCTCTTATACAAGAGTCCAAGTAAAACTCACAAACTGAAGAGAGATCAGGCTACTTTGTCTCTTCTCCGAAGTGTGTTTTGAAGACCCGCATAGTTTTGAGGTCAGAATAATGGATATTGGATATTTTTCCCTCTTTCCAAAATATTAATATTTTATTTGCTATTCTTCAAACATATGATTTGATAAATGCATTAAATATCCTCACTACTAGTCCAAGAGGTCACGTACTGGTTTTCTGCAATGAAGGTTACCTGTTATCCCTGTTTTGAGAACACTGAACTCTTCTTTGCCATTCTACCTTTTTGCCCCCACATTCTGCAACATATAATTACAGATGTTAATTTCTTTTGAGTCATAGAAAAAAATAATGTAAAGAATAGTAAAGAGAGTGAATCTCAATAACAGAAGTGGATTAAGGATAAATTATCGTTCTCTGTGTTCTTTTCCTGTAAACTTCCCCAAAACTGCATGCTAAGTCTTCTTTCTCTGCTGAGCTCATGAAGGCTGGAATTAAAGAAAAAGCAAATGAGGTATTCAGTCTTCCGGAATACCTGCTGAAAAACTCAGAGGAGCAAATGTAGGATGCCTTGCTGCTCAAACATGAATGGTTTCTACCAGCACTGTCTTCCTTTCTGCTGCTACCATTTTTACTTTACATTGCTCAAGGAGTGTCTGCAAAGTTAGATATTTCAAGCAGTAGGAGTCCAAAAATAAACTCTCTAACCATAATCATTCCAGGTATAACTAAATCTTGTTTATGTATTTGATTACCCCTGGCTGGTTCACCTTCTGGCAAGGAAAATTCTGCACTTCAGTAGTGGGAGAGGGGGAAAGCTTTAAAACAACTTCCTAAATAATAACACAAACCAGAGAATAGTTCAGTTAATCATTAGTTTTACCTATCTGATGTCTGAATATTTATGATAATTTATGTATTTTTCATTTGTAATCAGTCACTTGAGGAAATGAATACGAGTGCTTCACAGAATGCTATTTTTTCTCATTTTCCTTAATAGGAACAGACTAAAATTAAATGGAATGACTGAAAGGAGAGCTGGTTAAGACTTGTCAGGTCATTGAGGTTGTCTGCCTGCCAAGGAAGCTATGTTGCCTGTGGTATATGCAGGTGCTTTGTTCCAGTCTAATTTTAAATGACTCTCATAGTGAAGCTCCTTGCACCACCTCCCTTGGGAGACAGCTCTGTAATCTAACATCCTAACGGTGAGAAAATGCTTCCTGATACTTGGCTAGAGATTCCCTTTTGCACAGCATCAGTCCAGTGTTCCTATTTGTATCCACTGAGGCCATCTTAAATCATTTTTCTTCTTAATCTGGGTTTGACCCTCCTAAAAGAGGTAATGATCATATTCCTCCTTGACTTCTCCCACCCTGCGTTCTGACTTGTCGTTTGTTCAGTCTAACTATTACTAAACTATGCCTAAATACTTTCTAATAATTCCTAGAATCAGTGCATGTATTCTGATGTTATTCTTCTCTGATAGACTTTTTTTTTTCCCCACTTGCTTTATGCACTAAGATGCTCTGAATTCTGGACCTGAGGTGTAAATTATCAACATGTCACTTCATTGCAGCTCTTCCAGTCAGTGCTCACTGTCTTTTCTCCTCCAGCTTCACTGCTTTAACACTCTTCTCACTCGCATACAGATGGATTTGCCGTATGTAACCTGGGACCTCATCACAAAGCATCACAGGAAGGGAGAAGAGGAACCAGGCTGAAAAAGTAAATGGAAAGACTGAAAAAAATGAGTCTTTGCAGATTAAATTAGAGGCAGTAAGGCTGTATTAAAATTAAATATCCTTTGGGAGTGATAGGAAATTGCAGGATGTTTACTCTGAAAGAAAACAAAACTTTGAGGTACTGCAAATTTATGTAGGATGACTGGAAATTAGGTAGATAATACAAGGTGCGAAAAAAGTTAATCTGGACTACTTTTATTAAAGCAGCAAGTTTTTTAGGGTTTGGATTGGTTGGTTTTGGTTGTTTTTTTTTTTTTTTTCAGAAAACAAACACACAGAAAGCTATGCCATCTGTGCTTTATTTCACATTAGAATTTAGAAAAGCCTCATGTTCTGTGGCACAGAGGAAGGTGGGGTTAACAGTGCCCGGGTATCCCCAGCCTCTTCACCCCGGTCTGCTGCTCAGAGGAATGGGGTCTCGCAGCAAGAGCCCTGTCTTCCCCTCCGAAACAGCCGGAGAAGGGACTCCCTGCCCAGAGGCAGGCTGGGAGCTTCAGACTCCGCACTGGGCCCTCCTTGTACCTCCAGTGGGGCTTGGATACCAGCTATCATTACTTATTAATAACTTTGCTTTATGCCAGCAATTTCCCCCTGATATATTGTATTTGCAAGTCAAATAAAGTACAGCATATGTCCTTCCTTTCTCTTGGCTAGAATTGCTTCATTTCGCCCTTTGCTGATGCTGTATTTTTCCTGCACACCTTCACTAAAGCGTGGCTCCTTCTTTGACGCATTCTTGTTCTTGTTTTCATTGCAGCAAATATAAGTCATTTCTGGAGCAGCTTCCTTATCCGTTTACTTTATTAGTTCCTCAGAAGTGATGCTTGCTGGTACAAAGTACCCCTTTGTGATTTTAAGCTTCCCCAACCTCCTTTCAGCTAACAGGTTTCAAAGGTGCCTTATGAAGAACCATAAGGACTAAATATCCTAAGTCTCCAAAGAACTTATTTCTCAAAAGTTAACGGTTTTGTTTTCATGGAAGCCATTTTTTAATAAATGGAATCAATAGCTCATCATCGTTGCCTTCACCAAATATTCCAGTTTTCACCAGTTGATTTATTATTTCATACTTTTTAATAGGACATATATTTCCTCTGGCTTTTGTTATTATTTGTGCTTTCTAGACTCTGCAATTTTCTATCTGTCCTGGTACTGATGTGGTATACTTTGCAATGATATCTTTTCCTCTAGGTAAATTATGAGCTTTTCTGAAGATCTGCGTTTAAGATATATTTTTACACAACAGATACGTTCCTGAACGGTCCCACATGAACCCTGAGTAACTAACTGAAAATGACTATCTTTCACCTATAATTGGAGAGCAAGGATTGCAATAGCAGTGAGCTAAGATAGCAATAAGTTCAGTAAAATAGACATCAATGAGGCTGAGGTACTATTGCTTCTGAAACACAGCAATAAAATGAGATTTCCAACATATGTGTGAAAAGGGAACTATATCTGAGCACTTTGTCTCCTGCTATCCAAGACAATTCATTTAGGTTCCAGGCCTTAGTAGAAAAAGATGCTTCTTTTTTCCCCAAAAAAACAACATAATTTTTTTAATAGCTAAAATGACAACAGCAGAACTAAAGACAAACAAGGGAGTAAAGAAAGGAAAGATACAGCAGGGAGGATGTATAGACAGAAGCTGGAAGGTTCCAAAACGGTCTAGAGAGAGCCTTCAATATTAGAAAAGCCATCTTATAAAGGAGACAAGATTAAAAAAATAATGTATCTGAAGGAACACTGAATTCTGAGATGCATACAATACTTTTAAAAATGTCAGGATTTTGGTTAAAACTTTGGTTAAATAGGAGGTAATATTTTGCTATCATTAATCTTAATTACTATAAAAGTTAATTTTAATTATTTTAGATAATAAAAGCATTATGTCTTGAATTGTATTAATTGTTTATTGAATTAAAGAGTTCTTACACTAAAACATACTTGCTGATATATTCAAATCAGCAAAACATTCTTGAGAAGATGTAGTTTATGTTAGCAAAAGAGGTTTTATAAGGACAGAACTCCCACTGGTTCCTTGAATAAGATAAACTATCCCAACAAAAGGCGTTCTTTGCTAGTATAAATATGTCCAGTCTGGAGCTTTTGCTAATGTAGTTGTGCTAATTGAGGCGGCTGTGAGGAATATTTTTTCACACTCCCAATCAAGTTACTGTGGCAAAAATTCTGATTAGTCCTCAGTCATTTCACAATTAAGGAAAAAACTAAGACATCCAGGTGATGTTCCTCTGCCTCTTCTGAGGAGGGTATAGGAGCATCTACTATGTTTTGGATAATTAGGAATAATAGTTCTTTAATATTTTATCATCAACATCTAAAGCGAGAAAAATTTGTGTATTGCCTTTCATGATTTCATAGTCACTATTTCTTAATCCAATAAAGTGGTTCACATTCTGGCTAATTAACTAATTATATAAAACTTAGTTCAAGAACCAAAGGCCTATTTTTAAAATAATGCATTTTATAAGTCTGCAAAGAAAATTAATTTGTGTTAGTGAACACAACTGGACAACTGCGTGGGCAACTGGTTTTTGTTTCTCAGGTGATTCACAGGACTCTCATTCAGCAGATTCATATCCATAGTTTTACATTTGACTCATAAGGTGCAATTACATCGCCACTATAAGGCGTCTTCCAAGTGTGTCTCATACCGGAGCAGCTAGTCATTTGTGGAAAGTGTCTTTTTCTAGGCATCTTATTACTGGGGCAAAGTTGTCACATATCATTTAGCTGATACATTCTATAAAAATGTTAAAAGAATCATAAGATAATTTAAATTTACTATATACATGTTTAAATAATTAGTTCAAAATCAATACTTATGTTTTCACAATGCCCTACACTTAACACTCTCATTCCAACAAGAAATGGAGCAAGTGTTTAGAAATTGGATGATGGAGTACATATTTGCTGAACATATAATGATGCTACAAATGTACAATTTGTAGCCTATAAAATAACTTACAGTTTTGAGAAATAAACCTGAATGCAGTCTGCATCTAGCAATGTGAAAAATACATGACTAGAAGCATGTTATTGTCAGTAGGAGATGGCTATCATAAGGCTGAGAAAGTAGTTAAACATGAAAATTACTGATGAGATGGATTTAGATGTTTGGGGGTTGGATATTATAGTTTTTATTTTCCCATCTTAAAGTCACTTACAAAATCACTAAGCTATCCAAATGTTAAGTTATGATGTACTTATCCAGGTCAGTTAATGAACCTGGAAAAGCGTAAATCAGAAGGTGCTGATTTGTGTTCCATTATCAGTTAAAATTATATTTTCACTGATAGTTATCAAAAATTATCTTAATGCGTGCTATTTAGTCTGTGGGTTTGAATTAAATTAAGAAATGAAAATACAGTAAATAGCATGGCTTCTATTTCAGTGGTTATTCCTTTGGGAATTGAAATACTCTTCACCCTAGTACACTACTTTTATTTTCATTTTACTTATTTTCTTACAGTTTATTCTTTGTTCTGGGTATTTGAATCTCAGCAGACACATCAACAATCAATGTGAATATTTGTCTCATTATTTCCATAAATGTTCTGGTTCGTGATTGTCCTCCTTTTAGGACTTTGCATATTATTATTCTCGTTATAACCCAGAACACATGACCTCTCTGTTCAAATCAAAATACTAATTGTAGCTCAGAATTTTAATAATCCTTGAAATGAACTCATCCATAAGCTAGTTACCCACACCTAGGCTGGGTAACTCAAGTAGTAAGAATGAGTAAATCTGAGAAACTGTAAAATGAGAAGAAAGACTCATCTTTATAAACATATTGTTTGGGTTTTTTACTTCACATGAGTATGGACTATTAGTATAGCGGGGGGAAAAAACTTTCCACAAGTGCTTAGGAGAAAGTCTTTACTGTCTACAGCAAACACTTAATGGGGGCTCATAAATTCCAGTAGAAATTTTCTCGTATACGTTCATATCCTCAGTTTTTTTTATTATTACAGGACCCTGTCAAAACTCAGGATCCTGTATTGGGAGTCACGTCTCTAGTGTTATGCAGTTTCGTTATCAATTATCTCAGCATTAACTAAAGTAATGATATAATTTCTGAAGATTTATCCCAACTTTTTAATCCAGTTGCTTTAGGTTAAAAATGACCAGCACTTAAGATGATTGAAAATGCTTGTGGCAAAAATCTTAGTAGCGCCAAGGTGAGTTAGAAGATTTTCTGTTGATTGCTGTTTAAAGTTTGTATTCAAATTAAAGTTTACAATATTATTTGGGAAACAAATCCAGAGAAAGGAGTAAGCTGTAAACAGTGTGGATGAAGTAGATTGGGAATTTTACCCAATTACTCAGGGTATTTATTTATTTATTCAATGTAATTTTTAATCGAGTCCGGAGAGACCAGCATAATGAAAAGATTAAATTATCTATATACCTATGATGAAAAAGTGATTGAAAAATATGCTCTCAAATATTTGAAATGTGTAAATGCCAGCAAGGAAGAGAGGTTATTTAGAATGTTGTGAGGAGTATTAGTAGAATAGCCAGATTAAATTTAAAAAGGAAAGATTTCATCTAACTCTCAGGGTTAATTTCTGACAGCAAAACTGTTTGGAGTATAAAATGTTTTTTTAAAAGAACTACCAGAAAATTTCTCATTTAAGAAATCAAAAGAAAGCAAAGCAGAGACTGAGAAAATAATTTTGAGGATTATTATCCTAGGTGTCTCTGGAACCCAGCTTTGAGAACAAAATAAATCTTTTCCACCTGTAATTTATATTAAAATGCTAATTTTTATTTCTTTATCTTGCAAGACTCAGTGTCACATGGTGAATAAGTATTGTTTACTTACATTTTATACAAGATTTGAGTAGCTTTGAATTAAAATTCTTATTTTAAGCTAAAATGAAAAATCACAGCAGAAACTAACATCTGGCTACAAATAACAGAAATTTGTTATTCATAGGACCCTGTGTCTCTTGTTTGTATGTTAGCTGCAATTTATTCTTTTTTGATTAAACATTTCAGTAGTACTTGATATTTTTTTAGGTTTTCTTTCAATATTTAGTGTAGAGCTTCTGAAAGATATTGGATGTACAGACAAGAACATCACGAGGCTGTATTTACCTATGAGATATCCAAGATCACCCGCACCATTTCAACTGTTGACAACAGAACATGTCTCTAGGAAGACTATAGTTTCTAGTTATCTTTGCTGAGGATGATAATTAAACTATTGCCCTGAAAAGATTTTGTGATGCTGACACAAAGGGTGGGGGTCAGTTCAGTGCTAAAACACTTGTGTCTAGGAGTCCAATGTCCCACTGCTGTCAGTTAATGAGATCAAGTTAATTACCCAAGGTGAGCCTGGAGAGGGATTCAGCTGATCAGCCACTAGATGTCAACTTCAGGCTGAACTGAATCATTCCCTCATCTCTGCAGACAGTGTCAGGCCAGGGAATTTCAGTCACTTAAGCAAAGTGTTTAGTATCGTTTGGAAAAACATAGACTGTCTTTGCACTAGCAGGTATTATGGTAATATAGGAGCAGAACTGTAAAGGGAAACACATGTGTGCTGTGGTCCCAGTGCTGCACTGCATACATCTTGCGGGTTACACCCTGTTCTAGTCCTGCAGATTGAACGCAGCTTGGTGACCAAGGGACATCTTCTGTGTTAGTTTCATCAGAAAGGAGTATGGTTTGTGTTCTCTGAGATGGCTTCACATGCACAACGATGCATGGTAAACAGGAGCAATGGGGGGACCCACTCAATGATATGGACTGAAGTTATAAAATGCAGTTGCTATTGTTAACAATGAACTTTCTATTGCAGAAACGTAATCTTTTTTTTTCCCTATTTCTGACATTCCCAATTGTTTCTAGGTTCACTTTGTGCTCTAGTTTCTCATACTTCTTTTTTCATTTATATTCATGTTTGAGTAATGTAATATTTATACATCTGGTCTTGGCATCCAGTGAATGCTAATGATAGTTAGACGTTCTCTCAGTCCCAGAAGAACCAGCAAAGACTTTTGTTAATTACACATTGCTTATCACGTAAAATCTCAGACAAGTATTTGGCTGTGTGTCAAATGCTTCTAGCTTGCAATTGTAGAATTAAACTATGGTAAGATTTGGTAGTGCTCTGTTTTCTGCTTTATTTTAGACCAATGTTTCCAGTTTCTATAATTGGTAACCTTGTGGTCTTTGTTTTATTCAGCATCTAGCCAGACTCTGGAGTGAACTTAGTTAGTCATGGCTGGAGTTTGAGAGGGTTTCCTTTACACAAATTATCGTATTATTTTGTTCTTCAGATAGGGCCCTCTGCAGCTTTGGACTCAGTAAGAACCCTGGAGATTCAAACAGGGCTGAAAGATTTGAAACAAGACCTACAGGAGACATATGCCTTTCTTCTTGGAAACAATGATGAAACCCAGGTTGATGTAAAAGTAGCAGTGAAGAGCACATCCACACTTTAGCGTCCCCAGTATGGTATGTGTTCCCACAGTAATATGAGGAAGAAGTGTCTTCATCACCTATACTTGCATCAAAGATGCATATAACTGTGCAGGATGAGCCATCTTATAAAAGGTGACACTAATCTGTAACTATAAATGCTGAAAAGGTGGTGTGAATGCTAAATGACAAAAGCAGACTGATAACACTCCACCCAAACAAGTACAATTTGTTTTCCTGTTTTGTTTCCCTTATATTTTCCACAACATTCAAAGCCATGGGAAAAATCCATCTGCAGACAGAATGACTATTGTAGGGTGAGCTGAAGTGTTAAGTCACCAAAAATAGTGAAAACTGATGCCTGGGTAACAAGTCTGGGGAGAATTCAACTGAGGGCCAACCAGCCACAAGTTGGTCTGAGCCTTCTTCAGAGCACTGGATCCAAATGGCCACTCCATCCTACAGTCCATAATTAATTGCTGCTTTTTCCCCCATCTCTTGGTGGTATTGAAGGAATAACCCATGCTTCTCTTAATCTCCTATATATTATAGCTATCAGATCTAACTGCTGGTAAAAATGAAATGTAAGGATATTTTGCACACAGCCTGACATAATAAACTATCTCCTTGAATGACTCACTGAAAATAATACGAATAATTCCAAATGCTGGTGAATCTGAGTCATCTGATCCACTGGTTTATAAATAGCACAGGTACCTTTGCTTGCTTTCATGCTGTCTCTAGCCATTACAGTTCATTAAGATCAGATGCATGTTGCTTTTTTGTGCTATTTGGATTATTCAAGCCATTAAGAAGACACAGGAGTAAGAGAGAAAATCATGAGAGCTTTTGTGTCGATATTGTTGCTAGGGAAACCACTTTCATTTTATTTCAGTGCATGGGACACTAGTGTCACTTTGAGTCTGACTTGCAGAAAGACAACTTCAGAGGAAGGTATGAGGGATGAAAAACAGAATTAATGAAATACTAAACTTGTGTTGTAAATAGAAAAAGAGTTATACAAGATTCTTCAAAAGCAGCTTGAATCACCTGTGAGGTTTTGTTGGTTTGTTTTTTTTTTTAAATCTGACTGGAATTTTGAAGGGAATGTTAAAGATGACAGATATGAGAGACTCATGGGTCTCTCCAGACATGTCTTAGATAATCTCCCATGAGTTTTTCTGCATATGCATCATTGTGGTGCCTCACCATTTAAGCAGAATGGAGAATATGTGGCTAGAACAATGAGGAATATTTCACTTTCTCCAGAACTGTCCTCCTCTGCTCACAGCTCTCTGTACAAACTCACTTGTACCCTCACATGCCTGGAAGGGTTTCCTTACTTAATCTAATCAATCTTCAACCATTCTGTCATTTAAAGCCCTTTATAAACCACATTTCTTTTAAGAAAACCTTTATATGTATTTTGTGAAGAGCAAGAATAATGAATTTAGAAATTAAAACCAGAACAAATGCAAATCCAGTCTAAAGCTGTGAAGTCCATGTAACACATGAGAAATTTCACCACTGGATTGCCTTATGTCATTTGAAGTTCATTTCCCATTCTGATTTTGATCAGATCTTCTTGAGAATTAAACTGTACTTAAAAGGAAGTTGAAGCAGCATCAGTAAAATCATTCTAAAAGTAATAATTTTTCCTCATTTGTTAAGGGGAGGAAACATTGACAGAAAAAAACCACTGCAGCAAAGCAAGCTGAATGGTTTTATCACTTTCAGTGCAATACTTCCAAGTTACAACATCCTCCTCCCTCTCACTATGGGGAATTGGAGTGTTCACCCAGTGGCTGGATAAAGAATGTGTGAAGTGCTTTTTTCGAATTACAATACTTGTTAGCTTCTGATTTCTCAACAGAATTTACTTTAACTATACATTTTTCTTTAGGGGGCTTGGATAAAAAATATGATGAATCAAGATTGATTTTATACCTTAATTATATTTAAAATAGACACAGGAAAGCACTCTAAGTGCTGTGCAAGAAAAAACTCAGTATCTGTAGGGGCTGAACTAGATAATACTATGGGTTTTTTCTGTCTCTCATTTGTTATGTTCTAGATGACTGGTACTAAATAAATAATAAGTTTTGAGCAGTCCTTTGGAACACTGAAAAGCATAAAACTTTTTAGAGTGAGTGGGGATTTCACTTATTCATAGATAAACCCAAATAGGTTCCTAACATCAAAGCTTGCTGTCTTCACATTGATTTTATCTCCTTCTTCCTTTCCTTCTTTCCGTTGCCCACTCAAAATAAACATGAGAAGTGGAAGCCCATTTTTCATGCACAAGTGTGAGAATCATGTTACAGTCTGAGACAAATTTACATGCTAAGACTTTTTCAGTCATTTGTGAAAGTTGTAGTTTTTCAGCTACATTTATTAACGTGTCATTGACACAGTGTGTTCTCAGCATAATCTATGAAGGTGTCTTCATTAACAAGTTGCATTAAACAGATGCAAACTGTATATCAGTGTAGCTTGCAGCAGGTCAAGAGGATTAGAAGTGTGGTTCCAATCTTTCTTCCACTACAGCACGTACTATAGCTATAACCGGATGTCCAGGTATGTTATGGCCTAGATGAGTGTACAACTGCATGAGTGAAAACTGATTGGATATAATTTATTATATAATTTATAAATATAGAAAGATTTTTATAAATATTTTAAATATTTCTATTAAAAATATTTAAAGAAATCATTGGTGATAAACAGCTAATTATTTTGGGAGCCTAACTAGGAGCCAAAATACCTAGGGAGTTTCTTTAATGTGGGATGTTGATAAAAGCCTTGAATAAGACTATACCTCTTACTTGAGCACTTGAAAAGATTATTAAAGTGAGCATAAAGAATTATATTAACATCAGTTAAAACTCAGATTTGTTGAGATTTGACTTTGTGCTTGCTTGGTCAAGGTTACAGTGTTTCAGTGGTCTGTGATGCATTCAATATATTGTATATCATTTATTCTTCAGTTACAAAATCGTAGAGGTGGCTAATATCAGCTCATGTATCATTTTTGCTCCAGTAGTTTGTCATGCAGTTGCTGTCAATAAGAGGATGGAATGCATGCTTTTATATCTATATACATTTCATTGTTTTCTAAGGCTTTGATATAGGTCTTCCTGTTATGTAAACTTTTGTACATCCAACCTTCTGAAGGTTTCTCCGTGATAATGACTTATTAGGAAGCAAAACATTTCAAAAAAATGTTTGTTGTCTGTTTTAGCTTGTCACTGTTAAACTTAATTTGTGTAGTTCCTTCTGTGCAACACAACCCCACAGATATCTTATACATTGGTAGGTATAAAACAGTATATAAAAATTGTGTTTTTCTGATAGGCAAAGGCCATAGCTTTCGGTGCTTTCAGTGTGAGTTTAACATGTGTTTAACTGGATCATACACTATAGAGTCATCAAAACCAAAATCCAAACATCTCTAAACAGATGTTTTACTGAGTGGAGGGGTGGATGCTAAATGACAGATGACTGATTCAGAAACACCTGCATTAGACAATCTAAGTAAATTATAATAGCTTGTAAACAAAAAGGGTTTTTGTGACTATTAGTCTAGGGCACATATATAAAGGTCATGATTTTTTTTCTCATAATGGGTGGCAGTTAAAACTTATAAGAGCACAGCAAACCACATCACCTGCATGCAAGCTTCCACTCTGCTGTTCGGGCAAAGAGATAACATGATCACAAAGCAGAGGATTAGGCCAGTAGGACCCGGGAGGTTACACCCCCTTTGGGTATGAAGCTGCTTGAAGCTCTCCTGGCTGTCTCTGTCCAGTTGTGGTACGTGCAGCTCAGGCAGGAAGATGACACTTTAGAGAACAGTTCATGAGAAATATTAAAGGACTGGAAAGCATGATTTATGTGGGATACTCAGACCTGAAACTGTCATGCTTAGCAAAATAAAGCTGAAGGGGTGACTATGGCACTTCGCAAGTACATCTGCGGTGTTCGTAGAAAGGGATATCAGGTAATAGATAGCTCTTCAATCTCGCAGCCAAAGTATAACATGATCCCCTGACTGTAACTTCAACCTGTTCAGATTAGACATAAAGCATGTATTTTTAGCAATGGAGACAATTAATGAGCTACCCAGCGTTACTGTGTATTAAATTTTTTTAACCAAGATTTGATTTTTACTCTAAGAGGTAGGCAAGAATCCAAACGGCAATTAATTCAGGGGAGTTCACAGAATAATGTGTCCACAAAGGTACTGTGCTGTTTTACAGTCTGAGAAACTGGATACGATCCCCTCTTACCAATTAATAAGATTCCCTATAGGGAAGAAGAGAGGCAGCTTGTTTGGGGTCACATTAGCTCCTGCAGAACCTTCTTACAAGGAGTATTTCACTGTGTTGGTACATCCCCAACAGTGACGAATGCCAACAGCCTGGACGAGGTCAGAGCTGGAGTCATCCCATGGCAGGAGTCCTTTTTCTCTCCAAGCGCAGGTCGGAAGTTGTGAGTTGCCTGGTGCAGTGCTGTTGCATGGCATCACGACTGAATCTATTTCTGGCATCCTCCACATTCACAGCAGATGGGGCCATCTAATAGTTTTGGCATTCCCAGTGTACTGCCACCGGTGTGACACTATGGGGCAGGCAGTTTTGTGCGTGAAAAGCTACCTGAGTGTGGTTAGGGGTTAGTATGGTTAACGGGCGCGGCCAGAAGGCACGGTGTGAGGTGCAGGCATGTCCCATGCCACCGCAGCCAACTTTTGGGGACACTGCTGTGTGCCAGGAGCCCGCGCAGGTGCGTTCTCACCCGGGTCTGATGCAGGTGCGCTGCTTGGGTATCGCACGGCACACGGGCCATAAGCACATGAGATTTTGGCTGCTGAGGAACTGCCACCCTATTGGGCTGTCCCAGAAGGACACACTGTCTGTTAGTCTATAGATTTAAAATGTCCATTTAAAATCTGCAAAGAACATGGGAGCACTCTCTGCTTTTATAACGCCAGAGGTATTTGGCATTATCAGTGCTGCACCTTCCCAACACAGAAGCAGTGCCAGAGGTTTCTGATAGACTGTAGCTGTGCAATGCATTGCCCTCTTCATCCAATGTAAAGCTCCCTCTGGTTTTCTTCCTGTCCTTCCTTCCCCGTTCCTCTCTGTAGACAGCATCATCAGCCAGGAAATTGCTTCATTTTCAGTCAGCTTAAATTAACTACCAATGTTTTTAAAAATAGAGATTCGCAGAGTGTACAGGAAACAACTGTAAGTTGCAAAGCATGTGTGGGCAAAGCAGTTCTTTAAAAACATGGTTCTTAATCTCAAATGTCTTCTTTTATAATACGTTTGATAAGAAGCTGCAATCCAAGTTAGAAAGACAAAATATCAGGATGCAAGTATGTGAAATCTTAGGGATAGGTTTGCCAAAACAATTTGCATCCGACTTTTTTTCTATTCCTTTAAAAAATGTTCACAGTTCAACAATTTTTACTTAAGTTAAAATGTAATCAGCTGAGTGACAAATACTTGCTAGCTTTCCTCATAGAAAATAGTTCTGCATGTTAACTTTTCAGTTTCACGAAATGAAATATTATGTCCGGAGAGGTAAAAAAAGTAAAATAACATGTGGCTATTAGTGTGTTTAGCCTGCTATTTACGTGGCGAATGACATCTACATTGGAAGTAGGTAAATTAAGATTTAACTTAAAAGCTTCCATGAAGAAAATTCTTATGCAAAAATATAAATGCAAGGAAAAATATTTTTTAAAGGAAATAGATATCTTCATTTTTCATCAAAAGTACAGTTAAATGATTAATCAGCATGAAGATTGATAAAACATGTCACTTGGGTGAGAAAAACATCCATATTCATGGCAATCCATACTTTGCTTTCTTCAAATAAAAGCTCTGAATGGATTTTGTCCAAGGGTCTCTAACCACTGTTTAAGCGGTTAATTCTGTTTTAAGGCTTTCTCTCCCATAAATAGTCTTGCTGTTTCATGAACAGACAGACTGACATATAAATGGTCAAGCTACCTGTCCCAAACCTGGTTCCAAGTTACAGGAAGTACTAGCAAAATCGAGCAGTCCTGATTTTTTTCTTTCACATTTACCCAATACAACTTTTACATCCATTTACTACCCTTCTGGCTTCTGGATTTCCAGTTATTCATTTCTGCAGTGCAACCAGTGTGCAACATTTTGTGTTTTACAGTCATCTGAAGGACATTTAGTTCTGCATTTAGAAAGCTTTTTTGACTGCTAACCTGAAATGTTTGTATTTAATCCAGGCTCGCAAGAAACTAAAGGAGGTGTAGAGATAGATTACAAAAGAGTCGGATGTTGAGGTAATACTAGAGCCAAAAAAGACCTAGTGGGTTAAAAGACACTTGCGTCCTTTATTGTGCAGTGTTGAAGTTGAATTAATTATGTCAGTATGACAGCTGGATTTCACTCCTTTGTTGGGTCATTGACAGACATCCTTCCCTGTGCTGGCTGCCCTGGTGGAGAACCGGCCACCTTGGCTGCTCACCGTCGCTTTCTCCCACTCCTCTCTTTTCCATAATTCCCATTTTTATCTGCCAGCAGAGCAGTTTGCACTTCACAGCCCTCTGGTCTGCTTCAAAAATCAGCTAGGAGCACTCATGTGAACCATCAATAAAGATGATGGTCCAGTAACACAGCAACAATGAGGGATGGCAGTCAGGTACAACTTCCACTAACCTTGGATTTTTTTTCCAAACTTGTAATGCTGCTGCAGTCCAAAAGCTATTTTGGGAACTTTACACAAAAACAGGTCTTGCTCAGCAAGGTTAGTGAATATAGTGACAATGACATCTGTAAAAGCAGTAAATTTAGTTATTCTGGACAAAAAATGTGCATAGAAATTCAACGTTTCCAAAGAAAACATAAAAACTTTGTAGTAGGGGGGCCCTGAGTAAGTATATGCTAACACAGCACTTCAGCTAATGGTACACAGCAGCAACTTTTAGGATCATTCTGAATGAGGCTTTTAACGTGGGACATTCAGCTTAAAAATTAGAACTGATAGTAGCTCTGTCAGTTTTTCCTTGCAGCCTGCTCAGAAATCATTGATCTTGCCTTCTGTCTGAGGAGCTCATTCTTGTGCATTCTCCATGCCTGTGTCACCGCTGATCTTCTGACACTGGGAACCATTAATAGCAGGGCTTAGACTGTTGACTTATTTTACAGTAGTAACTATGCCTTCCTTTGATTTACTATAAATTGTGGTTAGAATATATGTAGTGCCCTTGCAGGGGCAGTGTCTGCATCGCATTGTCATTACACTGACGCTTGTAGTAGCATCAACCTGGCAAATCTGTAATTCTGTAAACTTTGCTCTTTAGACATACTGGTTCAAATTCAGCTATAAGAACTGGCCACAATAGCATCAAAGCTTTTTAGAGCTGTGCAGAATTTGGCTGACTTCATAATAAATGATTAATTTTGCAGTTTTGGACTGCCATAGTTGTATTTCGCACAAACAAGTCGGACCAAGTGTTAGGTGGCCATAAGTATGAACAAGGATACTGTTTTTAGAAATAAGAAACTCAGCTTTTTTGTCATTTATAGGATTAAAGACATTGATATCAGTGATATTGTTCTGGATCTATGTCAGGGTAAGAGAGTTCCTTGCTGTGTTTTGTCTTAGGAAGAGATTGTTGGTATTGCCCAAATAAACTGTTCTTCAAGGGCCTTTGCATATTTCCACACAGTGACCAAATTAGGGACAAGCTAAGAAGTGCTTTCAAAACCCTCTGTCATGTGGGTACACAAGAAATCTTGCTTAAGCATGACATTACTACCATACGTGTGTGTATAACGTGTATATACATGTGCACACGTCTGGCTGCCTGAGTTGCCATTCTTTCTGATGTGGAGAGGACACAGGTTGCTCCAGAGATTATTCCTATTTTGTCTGCTAGTTATATTCTGTAGGGGACTATACATCATGCTTTTGCACACAGAATTTGCCCACAAGCTCATAGACCAGCACTAGAATCCAGAAGGAATTTGTACCTATCCACCAGCTGAAGACCAACTCCCGTGTCTAGTCCCAGTCGTGTCTAGTCCTTCTTATCCTTCACTCTTTCAGGGATAGGAGTCCTGTGGGTCTCAGAACCTGCAGGAACATCATACTTCAGAGCCTCTGAGAGTGTCAAGATCATCCTTTGCACCCTGCTGCTCTGATACGAGAAGTAACTGTACCTGCAGCCTCATCACTGCCCTCTGTCATGAAACGTAGGCTTTTTACCTTTTATCCCAGAATCACGGGTAGGAATTAAAAGCAGTACCTTTATAGACAACTCTTGTTATGCCTTAGTGGGTACATCCTTTCTTGTCCCATCACTTCTTGTCTGACACCTTTATCTTAGTGATGACTCCAGACCATCCTTCGCCACTAATCGCTGTAACTGCATATCCCAGTGCGTACAGATGCCCAGCAGTTAAAAGGACAGAGTTAAAAAATATTGCTAGGAACTGAATTGGTAAGAATCCAACCTCCTCTGTAATCATGCATCCCAACTTTTAAGAGGGAAAAGTGGCAGTGGCCTTTTGAAAATTCATAAGGCTTTTCCAGGCTGAATGATGAAGAAAAAGGTTTCCTTCCTTTCCAGTGCAGTCCTGTGTTCCCTGCTCTTTCTCCCCACCCCACACATTTTTTTGTTACTTCTGTCTGTTCCTGTTCTGATTTCTCCACGTTCAAATCAGAACCCCTTTGCTTTGAAGCTCAGGTCAGAGCTAGGCAAGGCACTGGGCACTACCGTTGCTAAGAGCAGCCTGTCCTCTCCCAGTTGCACGCTTGTGCGTTGACAGGGTCAGAGCGTGATTGAAGGGTGAGAGATGCACAAAAGCAGAGAATGGTTGAAATTAAATAGTCTTTGAAGCTTTTTCTTAACTAGTCTCACTCTGGCAGAGACCCCTGCCTTAGGGGGATGATCCAGTGGAATAGCAATGACCTAAAGCTACTGCTCTGCCCACTCATGCATGCAAGGAGGAGAATTTATCTCAAAAATGACCATATGAGAATATCTGGGCTGCAAATAAATGTTTGTAAAAGATGTACATTAACATTAAAAGACTAAGGACTTTATTTTTTTTTTTCTGAATAAAACTGTTTTTTTCTGAAATACTGAATGCTACACAGTAACAAAAAACCCAAAAAATCCTGGTGGGTGAGACCTTTATCTCTTCTCTCATTTATTACTAGTGCCAACGGAGTAGCTGTCCTAATTAAAAAGAACTTGCCCTTTCAAACGGAGGAGCTGGATTCTGATCCAAATGGCCTTGTAGAAAAGAAATTGCTGAATTAAGTCATTACTCTAATTAACATTTATGCTCCTAATGTTAACAATGTACTTTTAAAAGGAACCAGTAGTATAGATATTCCTCCTTAAATCATCTAATGGTCTGGTGTGGGTACTAACTTTAATTGCCCTTTGGTTATCAATTTAGACAGATCTACTAGGGGCGATTGCATTGTAAATCAGATATCTCAAGAAAGTCGTTAATGAGCTAATGAACAGTAGATGTTTGCAGTGATGAACAGCAATAATGCTTATTTAGCCAAGTGGTGTACTTCAGTGTTCTGTGTTGTGTGTGGAAAGAAGTGACCATTCACCAGTAACTAGGTAATAATGTATTAGCTATTAGTCAGTCTGCTCCATGGTTTTATCTTCCACTTCCCAGGATGAGCCCAGTCCCCCGTGCTCCACATCCCTAAGCTGTTTCTGTGATTTGTAATTCACTGAACTGTAGTTTGGTGCCATGCATCTCTGCTTGACTTTGTTTATATATTTCTTGTCTCCCTTAGCATAAATCATAACGACAGCTTAATTGGTTTATATTTCTGAAGCAGTTTGAAATGTGAAGTGTTGCATAAGTGTTCAAGGTTGTTATTACTTTGTGACTCTTCCCAACCATTTTCTTTCCAGAATGAAAATTAAAGAGAAATTGTTTGCCATTTACAAGAGTAAATATGGTGAATCCTGTCATAAGTAATCACTCAAGGATCACCAAAAAAAACCCTTTGTTTCACAGAATTGCCCCTTTTAAATGCTGGAACTTTGCATTTCCTTCATAACACAGTAAATCCATTAACTTCACTGGAAGTATTTGATTTGTGCTCATGCGAACAGAGGATCAGATCTTTGATATCTGTGGCTGTGAGAGGGTAGTTTCATGACGGAATAAAGGTCCTGGAAAATACAGGTCTTCTGTGAAGGTTTTGCTATGATTAAAACATTGGGCCATTTGATACACTTAGAATTTGAGATTATGACTTCTTCGTTTCACAGTAGGAACATGTATAATTGCACCAGTCTTTAAAGCACAGTATTATTATAGACTGGAAGATCCCTGCATTCAAAGATGCAAATTTTACCTAAAGAATTTACACATACCAAACTGGTGGGGTTTTTTTTGGTTTGGGTTTGGTTGTTTTTTTTCCCCATAGAGTAGTGTTGACTGGAGACTAACCTTGTAGCTTTTCCTGAGGACCTGGCCAGCGCTTAGCATTACCAGAGAATTTTTATCAGGTGCAGTGTTCAAAAAATAAAGTCACAGAGACAGATGTATGTGCATTTAATTCCCTTTGTTGCTTCCACTGGCTCAGAGGGAAGAGTCAAGAGGTATCCATGACAAAGTAGAAAAGTCTTTTACCCCGGAACAGGATTTTAGGATCAGAAATGAAGCAGGCAGGCAAAACAAGGACAGCCAACAAAAAGTAGCCTGGGGCAACACAGTGTGTCAATGAGAAAGAGAGAGATAAGAAACACTTGGACAGTTGTGCATGTTGGCTTCAATCTGTAATGACTGTGCAGACCACACATCAAAAACATTTGGCTGTCCTTGACAGAGAACACAAAAAGCCAAGATTTTTCAGCTATCACTATTTTTTTTTTTCAGCTGAAATTATTTAAACAGTCAACCTGGTGAATAACAATCCATTCATTCTATCTCTATTTTTAACTATTTGTCTAACTGCCTTCAGGCAATCTTTAGATGCCATCTTAAAGAGACAAAGTGAAAGATCCCTTCATCTTTTAACAACCACTCTTTCTGCTGTTGATCAGATGGATGTACAGCTCTCACTGGTGTAAATTCCATTTGTGTTGTACCTTTCTGCAGTAAATTAAGGGCAAAATTTGGACAATCAGCTCCAATAACACTTTATTCAGTCAACAGTGACAGCTGCTGCATTTCTACAGTTTTGTGCATGCAGAGACCTCCATGGCCTTGGGAGCAAAGTGTCTATTAGTGCCTAAATTCTGTCATAGACAATAAAAGAGTGGGAAGCATCGATATCCCACACACTTCTACAGCAGTCCTATCCATGCTCAGAGAATGCGTAATACAAGTTGGATGCATGGCAAAATGGCCAGGCTGTCATGGTGGTGACAACACTTTCTCGACAGCCTCATGGCCACCTTCTTGGTAGCCTCATGGCTGAAGAAAAGGGCCAGTGGAAGGCCAGGGTTTCTTTATTGTCTCACCTTGCACTCCCAGAGAGTGCCCTCATTACTGGATGAAGGCAACCCCTCCATTCCTTCTTTTGGAAGAATAACACTGTGAAGCTTATAATTTGTGGGGCCTGAAGAAGGGCAAGCTGGAATTGGCCTGATTATATAGTTTAGGATTGAGAAGACTCATCAAGTGTGGCCAAGCTCATTCGTTAGAGACTCCAGGACTATCTCTTTCCC
>NW_009647856.1:929718-970883 GCF_000708025.1 Charadrius vociferus | reverse complement strand
CTTTCCCTGCTCTGTTCTTCTACTAGCGTGATAAACTCACTTCAGGAAATATCTATTACACCATTCCCCAAAATCTATAAGTTCGTTTCTAATCTGAATTTTTTGGAATGACTCAAAAATAATTACTTTAGTTTAAAAAAACTTCTTTTTTCCTCCTGGCTGAAAGTTGTGTTACAACACAGGTAGGTTGTGGTTTTTTAGGACAGGTTTTTAGGACTGGGGATTGCTTCATCATGCACCTCCATGTAGTAACTGAGCTCTGGAGGAGCTAAAATTCCTTGTTATAGCACAAAAACTCATTAGTAGTAAAGTTATGGATTAAAACCCCCATGAGAAAAGTAAAGCTCTATATCTCTGTCATATCGGGAACAAGGTGGTAGACAGCAAATTGAATAAAAACATGCCATGTTAGAAAGAGATATCATACTGGCTTTAAGGCAAAATGGGAACACAGAGTCTCCATTAAATGTTTAGTTATTGCTTAGTACTTAGGAGTTATAATACCAAACTACCTTAAAAAAAAACCCAATGATTTACATTAATGTGGCAAAATAATAATATTCAGTTGATGAAAACAGAATTTATATAGTCTTTTCTCTGGGGTTTGGTTTTGTTTGGGGTTTTGGGGTGGTTTTTTTTTTTAAGTTTCTTTGTTTACTTTCTTTACCTGGAATTACTGGGAGTCTCTGAGAAATAATTTTATCTATTCTGACAACTCCTTAAGGGAAGAACCAGCAGGGAACATCTGATTTATTCACCTTGTGCAAGATGACTATCCAGGACAATCTACACATGCCTTTTTAGGCACATAAGGCAAGGATTCCCTACGTACCTTTCCAATTGGCAAGATAAGTTTCTCTGGTAGCAGCTTGAATAAATGAATACAAAAACTGATTGACTACAGGGATCTCTTTTTTTTTCTTAAAAAACAAGTTTGAAGAAAATGTCAGACGAAATTAACATTCTAGAGTTCCTTCTTGAGGTTGTCAGGGAAGTTGGAGACGACAGGTTTCCAGCTATAACCCAGAGAAAATGCCACTGTGAAATTGTATAAGGTGTCTATAAATGCAGTTTCTAAAATAAGCCTAAATTCCTGTGAAAAAAAAAGGAAACACAGTACTGATTAAACCAGGGGTGAGGCGTTAATCCAGCATCTTGTCTCAAGCAAAGGACAAATCTCAGAACTATAAGACCTCTTACAGTATATATTTTTGAGTAAATTCACGTGGTCCCTGTTCCCCAACACATAGTATTTTCAGATAGATCTGTAGCAACCATGGGTTGATTTCACGTGTGGGCAATGTCTCAAAAAATTCTGGTACAGTAACTGTATGTTCTTGAAACTCATTCCCATTTTTGACTCATAAGTTGATCTGAAAAACTTCAGAAGTTCTACAGTTTAATTCATTTTGAATGCAGGTGCTCCCTCTCACTTACCTTCAATTTCTCATCTTTGATTTTATGTAAATTTTGTAGTTATTTACTTTTAGAATATTCTCTTCTTTTTACCACCTTATTCTATATATTCATTCAATTTGTACAAAGGAAATACATTTGGTTTTTATTATAGGAAGTTTATAATTTTCTTTGCTTTTCTCTGAACATCTTTTATTTCTCTAATTTTTTTCCTTAAAAAAGCCTGGGCCAACACTGTATGCAATGAAGTTCTCAACCACATTATTGACCATTGCATTATACATCATTCTATTCCTTCCATAAGCTCCCTTCCAGTTTATGGTTCTAGCTTTGCTTATTATTTGACAGAAAGACGCTGCCACTGTATAGTGAGCTGTCTGCAGTAATGCCAATATCTCTCTAGAAAGGATAGTCATTTTATAACCTGATGGTTCCCTGATTTGCATTTATTAATAGTAAATTTCAGCTAACATGATGCCTTCCCATACACTTTAATTTTTTTCTTTTTTTTTTTTTAGCCCTTCTGAAGCTTCAGAAACATCCACTTCTGTGGCCCAGACTAAACTAGATAAAATTTTGTCTAGAAATGCTTTTAGTCTTTTCTCATATTTCCCTTCCAGATCATTTCTAAGGGTGTCAAACCATGTAGGCTCTACTGTCAAAAGGGAGGGACTCTGCTGCAAGCTGTTCTCTAATATGGCAAAGGACTTTTACTTCCACAAGAACCTTAGCAATAACGTATAAATTACACAAAATCAGAGTTCAAGGGAAGTAGGCAATCTCAGAGTTTGTTAAGCTTAAATCTTTACATGATGGCAGAACACAATAGCATGACTCAGTGTGTTGGGACCTTGGTTATTAAAGGTCTGAATCATGTCATCTATCATTAGCTATCTAAAAGATGTCTGGACCTTCTTGTAAGGTTGGCAGCCAAAACCATGTACACTTCCAGAGGTCAATTCATCCCACCTAAGATGACTACCCAGGGTAGGGGGGCAGAGAGAGCTGGTTACTTTAAACTAGACACCTAACTTCTAAGCAGCAAAAGTGAAATGCGTTAAAAACCTCCTCTCTCTGACCCTTTAGGGATCAGACACAATGACAAGTGACTACTCAAGGGCTGAATACAGACAACAAAAGTCAGCTCACAACATAAAAGATATATCACTGTGGAAAGTCTCTGCTTAGCTGCAGCAAAGAATATACTGTTTAGGAATTGAAGCACATCTCTTTTATGGGAAAGTAGAGGTTTCAGATTGTACTATTGCTTTTTAGAAGAGGAGGTCAGGTGACAGAATTGCTTTAGAATGTGCAAAATACTATAAAATAGTTACTAATATATTTATCAAGCTGTATTGTTGCAGTCTTATTCCAATATCCTGCATTCATACCTCTGTGATTCTTGCTTGTGAAGTCCAAATGCCCTTTTGCATTAATTATGAATTCCTGTCCCTTTGTCCACGACTTTCCTTAAATAAGTAAGAGTAGCTTTTTAAAGATCTCTGTCTAGATTTTTCACTTCTGTATGCCGTGCTCAATATAAGATCAAAACATGGAAGTTAAAGGTCACTGTGTATTTGCTGGTGGTTGGGAGACCTGTGATGATGTGCAGTGCGTGCGGCACACTGCTGCATCTGATAAGCAGTCATCTCTCTTCTAGGCCATTATCTAAAATTGATTTGTTCTGCTTCTCAGAGAGAAATAGAAACTTGAAGAATATTTGGGAGAAATAAGGTCAGGACCTTAATCTTTGAGGAATCTTAAAGCAAGCCTGTTCCCTCTCCCTAGCCACCTCCTCCTGGACTTAACACAGGATGGTTCATAGTTACTTTATCTGAAATGTATTTACACCTTCAGCCTATGGGATTCCCAGGTCTGATGGGAGAACTGTTATTTCCCAACAGTGAGAGATTCAGTGCTCAAGAGGGATGTATCTGTTCAAGGTTTGGTCTTGGTAGGAATTTAAGGGATGATGAAAACAGTTCAGACAGTATCTGATTCTCTAAAGGTGAAATTGTTCTTTCTACTTGCTTCTTGTATTTTTACACAGAATTTTTATGGGTTAGCCTCGCATATACACCTAAATTTGTAGATGCGCTACTGCAACTAGCTAAAAGATTAATTAACAAAACCTAAGAAATGCAGAATGTTTATAGGACAAAACCACTCTAGTACTTAAAAAAAAATAATAATTTAGTTAAAAGAAAAAGCAGCTATGTAAAATGGAGCTATGGAACTATGGAAACAGAGATGAAGAAAACTTTGGAGTCTGAACTGTCTGAAATACGCTAAAGCATGAAATAACATCTCAGAGGAATTTTTTTTTTTTTTAAGAGAATTAACTTTGTATGCCTTAATTTGGGGGTCTTCAAAATTTCTGAAAATCAGAATTGCTTTAGATCATCGCCTTTGCAGATATGATATACTCTATCAGTACCTTAAGGTTACAAAAGTTGATTTGTTACTGATATATATCTCGAAATATATGAATTAAGAAATTGAAGAAAACTCATATGTACTTACTTTTACAGTCTCTCTCTGTCTGTCTGTAAAAGAGACATTCTTATTGGGGGCATCTGGGGTCCAATAGTTAGAGAAGAGCAGGTCTGTCACGTTGGAAGATTTGACAGCCTGTCTGTCTCCATTCCTCTATTTGTGAATTTAGAAACTTGCTCTGCTATTGCATTCACTGGGGGCCGGAACACTCTTGGGCAAAAATCCACAGCTATAATTAGTGATTTAATTTTAATGTAGATGAATAGACAATCCTGAAGCCAGTTATTAAAATGTCATTAGTTGACACAGAAGTTAGCATATCTGCCTAATGTCTGTTAGCAGAAGCTGCAGAGACCAACCCAAATGAGAATTCTGCCTGGGGAAGAGTCGCGGCGACACAAGGCATCAAAAATCTCCCTGCCTCTGGGAAACAGCTGGATAGCCCCTGCCAGAAAATGCTCAAGTGTTTGTTGGGAATGCATGGGCAATAACTCTGACTGCTCTGTTCTAGTAGAACCCTGAGATCTACAGAAAATATTCCTTTTGAGTAATTTTAGCCATAGCTAAAGCCCAATACAGTTAGAAAATAGCAAGGGTGAAAAACAGGCTTTATAACAAGTAGCCCTGGGGATACCTATATCCAACAAGTATGGAATTAGTTCTGTATATTGTGTATAACTTATTCTGACAGCACTCCCAAAGTAAATAAATTTTAATTTGTATTTTTAATTCAGACGTTAATGTAACAGCGAGGCTCAGAGAACTAAGCAATCTGGATTCAAAAGCTTAGTTAGAAAAAGAAGAACAAAGACTTCTCTGGGATCTTCAGTCTCTGGCTGATAGTGGAGAAACTAAAAGTAGCAGCAAAGATCTTAGTAAAAGTGTAACTTTGCTTGTAAATGTTTCAGAGAACACAATAGAAGTTAAGAGCTATTGTTGAAAACTACCACAAATGTATATTCAATACCTTTTTTCCCTAAATCCTGCGAAATCTAAACTATGACCTTACCTGGCCTCTTTGCCATCTTAATGAAACAAGATCATGAGTAAAGATAATACCAATGTAAATCTGAAATCTAAAGGCTTTAGAAAGCTTCATTTTTTAATTCCACTTACTTTAGCACCACACTAACTGCAACTTTGATCCATCAAGCAGCATTGCAAAACCATCATGAAAATGTATGAACCCAAGAACAAAATCTACTCACTCAACCTTACAGCAATGATTAAAAAAGCCCTAATTATAGTATAGTCACTCATCAAAATAAATTACTCACTCAGGGTGAGTGGGTGAAAAGAAGTTTGCAAGGCTTCCTTAAGGAGGTGGTAATTGTCTTGAGTTTTGTTAAAATACATCACTAATTATATTTTAACAACGTCTATGTACTGTTTTCCTTTCTGGGAATTTGGTAAGGTGATTGTAAGAATTTTGAGTGCTTTTGCAGTTTTGAAATATTCTGTACTTTCGTATTTGTTTGTACTGCAGAGCATGTTTCATGGCATACAAAAGAATGCTATAAACAACATGTACAGGTGACCAAAAATGTTAGAATAAAATAACTTCATAAGAAGATGCCAATCGGTTGAGCCTACTTCTACAGCAAAGTGATGTGTGGATCTGACAGCACAGTGAAGTGAGAATGAAGTGTCACTAACATTTAGTCTCCTGGAGGTCTACACAGAGTTTAGGAGGTCCATGGGGCCTGCATTTAGGAATCTTCAGCATCCTGTCTTCAGCATCCATTGCACACAATACCAAATCCTTCAAAGAAGGTGTCTGCAACCTGTTCACATGGGCTATGTCGCCCTTGAAAATTTAATGCAAAGTTTGAATCGGGGTAAAATCATTCCAACCAGGTATGATCTTCCCCTGCTGGTTATACTGCCAGCGTGTTGTGCCTGCACTGAGCAGTACCAAAAACACAGGCTTTTTTTTCTTGCTGTCTTCTGGAGGCTGCCAGAAACCTACACTTAAATTTGCATCCAAAGAATGGTCAATGCATGTAGTCCAGACCACAGCAGACTTGCAGGGTGTGGGCCACTACAGATGGAAATCTTGGTTTTAGATCTCCTTTCATTGTTAACGTTGCACTTTTTAGTTGCTTCCAAAATCTTTTTTTTTTTTTTTTAGTTTTTTTACTATCATTTAGATGATGTTTAGACACCTTCATTATAAACAGATGCTTCTTGATGTATGCAATAGGCCCCTAGTCATAAACAAATGCAGCTATCATCTTTGAATCAAATAATAAAATAGTCACATTTATTATTTTACTTAAAAATAAGCTAATTTCTGCCTACCTAAAACTCTGTATGCCACTGCAATCTGTTATTTTTTCCATATATATTTGTTTGTGAGCTGTTAAAATATCGAATGTCTCTTATATCCAGACAATAATTAGAGTTCAGAGTACTTTCCCCTTAATTATCACTGTGACCACAAAAGCAATGTGTAGAGTTTTAACATTCATCATAACATTTGCAGTTATTTTTCTAATAGCTAAAAAATAAGGTTTGTCTTTCATTTCCTAGAGTTGTGGCTGACTCACACAATTTTGACTGATACTTCAGCAATTCAGTTGTATAAACAGTACAGACAGATCAATCTAAATGAGGGTGCTGAATAAGCAGAAGCAGGGGTGTATTTGTAGCTGGGTATTGTTTCCTCCCACTCTAAAAATAAGTGTGAAAAGAAATGTGTATCTTGTTCTGGGCTCGGAATCTGAGTCACACCATAGTTGCAAGTATTCATATTAAAAGCTTTTGGCTCTGGCACACCTCTCATTTTCTGTCTGATTGTTCATTCTTACTATAATTTCCTAATTCCTCAGCACCACTTTTAACTTTTCATAATGCTTACACTTTTAAACTAGACTTTTTCATTTCGCAGAGGAGATCAGTGGAGCTTCTGGAGCCAAGGACTCTCCCAGCACTAACCCCCTTCTTGCACAGCCAGGGATGCAGACCTCGCAAAAAGCCCTTCCTCTCCCTTCCCTGTGTGGAAGGATGGAAAGTGGACGTGTCCGCTCTGTGCTGCATTTTGGACTCTTTACTCACAGAAGGGGAGAAGGGCTGTGGGGCTGACGGTGAGGGTGCTTGGCAGGGCCAGGCAGAGGAAGGTGCATGTAGGTCAGTCCCTGCAATGTAGTGCAAAATGGAGCACGTCGTGGGAGACACAGTTATAACCGTGTCTGGTAACTGGGGTCACTGGGTGTCGAGCACATCGGTACAGTGACCGTCAGTATATCTGGGTCTTGCTATGATTTCAGTGTGATGTTTCTTCTGCTTCTTCACTACCACCTAAATGCTTTGTCTTTTTTTCTTCCATAAGGGCTTACCTTTCCTCAGGAAGCAAGTTATGATCTATTGCTTCATCATCAAACACTTCATCAATAAAATAAGTCTTACTACTTCCTGACATATGTGAGCTCAGGTTAAGAAAAAAAAAAACCTGTTTTGTCCTCCTCGTTTTCTCCCTTTTCTGCTTCTTCTGACTTTCTGACTTCCTGATTTGGTCTCTCGCATCAGGGCTAACCTCCCCAGTAATTTTCTCTGACTCCCTCTTTGCAGAATCAGGTAGACCTTTTCGTACAGCTTAGGGGTGGCAAGGAATACTTGGTAATTGTAGCTGTGCCATGGCTTCCAGGCCGTTTTGGCAGCAGACGGGTTGGGTTAGGCCATCTTCAGTGTTCAGCTGCACTCAGAAACAGGCTGGGAGCACTGGGGCAATCAGGCACAGCAGCAAGATGGATTAAGCAGTGGTGGGTTTTCCGCAATTAAATACTTGTTCTGCACTGCCTGTCTGCATGAAGGCTTTTAGTCAGGTCCAGCACAAAGAGCTTAGCTTAAGGTCTGCTGGCTTAAACTGACCTCTTGACTTTGTGCTGGGGTGGCAAAGGAGTATGCACACATTTTCTAAGTACAACGAGGAGGCACATGAGTCAGAGAGTGGCTGCACTCGGGCAAACCAAGGGAACCGGTAGCCCCATACTCTGTCTCTACTACTGCCCCTTGGTAGATGTTAAGGCAAAAAAAGTAAGAACAGGGAAGGCACGCAGAGATACGTTATGCACTCCACCAATCTGTATTGTACTCAACTCTTGATTCAGAATTTGTACCGTTACGTTTAATAGGCTTTCATGTTTTTTTTCTTCTATGACTTTGTGTAATTGCTTTTTGACTGTATTTATGGTACTGGCAGCATCTCACAGTGAATGCCACTATTCTCTTATGCTGTGTGAAAAAAAAAAAACCCACACTTCTTTTGCTTGTTTTAAACCTGCTAATTTCATTGGGCATCCTCTTGTTCTCATGTAGTGAGAAGCCAAGCATCCATTCATTTATTTTCTAGGCACTTTCCCAGGGTTCTCCTGATTTTATACATATCTGCCACATCCCCCTTCAGTTGTCTCCTTTCCAAGCTGAAAACTCCAAATCAGTTTAAGCAGTTCCAAGCTTTAATTGCCCTTCTTTAGTTCCCCCATGTAATTTTTGAGAGGTAAGTACCAGAACAGCAGGCAGTATACAAAAGGGAGTGGTTTTGTATAGTGCTATAAAGGTGTTTTCTGTTTTGTGCTCCATTCATTTTTTTAAAGCTCCTAACTCCTGGCGTTTTTGACTGCCAATGAGCATGGGATTTATGTTTTCTTTTAGTAAGCTTTCTTTTTATTTTTATTAATTCTTTTTTTTTTTTTCAAATTAAACACAATTGAAATTATTTATTTGGTGTGCTTTTTGTACCCATGGCAAGCTGAATTTCAGTACCTTGTGATTAGTGTTTCAACAGTAACATCTTGAACCAACCCCGTCCTTTGTTCAGGCAAGATGAAAAAGAACTGGTTTTATCAGAGATTTTCCAAACATCATTGCAAGAGAAGTTACAGTGTTTAAACATTTAGTCTCTACATTATGCCTAGATATGTCAATTGCTGAGGCTTTATGAGAGAGTCTCCCATTAGCTCTAATGCTAATTTCTAAGGCTTAGGCAAGGAATTTCAAGACACTGAGAAACTCTTTGACAGAAGATACAGTTTACATTGATTCTATTTTTTCTTTAATGGAACATTGCCCCTTCATTGAAATGGCTGAGTCTCTCATCCTATATGTTTTTTCCTTTGGAAATGTGCGGATTCTTTTCATCTTTTTTACGATGCACTGATTATGTCAATAGCTGTAGACCACTTTCTTATTTTTATTTGCACTGCTTATGCATATATTTGAATTAAGGATGGATGGATAGATAGACAGATAAATAGATAGACAGACAGACAGAAACTAATAATGCAAAGGTCACCTTTAAATCAATGGTTACTGGATTATAAAGCCTCTAACATTATGTTACAGGATAGAAGTTGAAAATTATACTGCATTTTCAGTTTGAAACTGAAAGAGTGAAATCCTCTGTGGCTCCTAATCTTAAATGTGCGTTTTTGTTTCTTATACTTTTATATATGTCATATTCATAGATTTTTTTTTAATATGACTTTTGTCTCTGTCTCCCACTAATGCATACAGTCAGTCGAAGTCAGTGTTTAATATCAAAAAATAGAATGAGCATGTCCTTAATTTAAAACACCTTATCTTCTACTCACGATATTAGGATTACTGCTAATTACAACTGCACTCAATTTTGTATGACAATGGAAAAAATAAGAACAAAGAAAAAAAATTCAAGGTACTGCACTTTTAGTTTCACAGTTTGTATCGCACTGGTCCTATAACCCCGGGATTTCTTTGCTAATATTTATTAAATCAGTGGAAATCGGTAAATACTTCAGAGGTTTTGTGAAGCTTATGGCATCTGTGGCAATGATTAACTTTCAGACTGGTAAAATGTCTTAGGTCAGGGAGGAATTTTTTTAATCGAGGAATCTTTTTTAAAGATATGGAATATTTCAGATATGCAATGTCACCAGCAAAGGTAACATCATGCTCTTAAGGAAATACAAAAGCAGACTCCCAACTGAGCACTGCCTTCAGGACTATTGGTTTTCAGGTACTCTCAAAATGCCCTGCACTGTCAGAGCTTAGAAGTCTGACTGTGGCCAGATCTGATTTTGACATTTTTTGGAGGTACAGTTTTGCAAGTGGATCGATGTCGATTTCCCTTCCCCCCTTAGACCCCAAATCCTGCTCCTCTGCTTTAACCCTGGGAGTCAGAGAGAACTCCTGCAGGCTGTGGGAGGGCAGGTCACAAACAGCCATACAAAGGCACAACTCATTGCCCTACTGTCATCGGGGGTCTCTGTTAAACCTGCTGCCATCTCATAAAATCAAAAGAAAAGCTTCAGTGAGTCTGGTTTTCGTCCTGCCGTCCCTAAGCCCAGAGTGAGTATGAGGGCCATTTAACACAGTAAATTTTTCTAGTGTGTTACAATTACAGAAACATCTGTTATGAATATCGGCTTGCTAAACCACTGAATAAAATTCATAGACTGTTCAGTAGTTGCAAGACTGCTCGATTACTTACCTGTATTGAGGCTGTCTTGTGGCGGAACATTGTAATTCATTGGAAACACACAGGAATACTACTACCAGAAATAATTTTTACTCTGCATCTTATGATGGTTTACTGTGCAGAAATAGCATGGGTCCTGCACATGGGTCCTGCACATGGGTCACAACAACGCCATGCAGCGCTACAGGCTTGGGGCAGAGTGGCTCAAAAGCTGCCCGGCAGAAAAGGACCTGGGGGTGTTGTTTGACAGCCGGCTGAATATAAGCCGGCAGCGTGCCCAGGTGGCCAAGAAGGCCATTGGCATCCTGGCCTGTATCAGGAATAGTGTGGTGAGCAGGACTAGGGAAGTGATCAGTGTCCAGAGAAGGGCTATAAAGCTGGTGAGGGGTCTGGAGGACAAGTCTTATGAGGAACGACTGAGGGAACTGGGGTGGTTTAGCCTGGAGAAGAGGAGGCTGAGGGGAGACCTTATCACTCTCTCCAACTACCTGAAAGGAGGTTGTAGAGAGGTGGGGGCCGACGTCTTCTCCCTGGTGACAAGGGATAGGACGAGGGGAAATGGGTTCAAGTTGTGTCAGACGATGTTTAAATTAGATATTAGGAAAAACATTTTTCACTGAAACGGTTATTAAACATTGGAACAGGCTGCCCAGGGAGGTGGTGGATTTGCCATCCCTGGAGGTGTTTGAGAAAAGGGTAGATGTGGTACTCGGGGACATGGTTTAGAGGTGGTTTTGTCAGGGCAGGTTGATGGTTGGACTTGATGATCTTAATGGTCCCTTCAAACCTCAGCAATTTTATGATTCTATGATTCCATTTGTTTATCTGTGTCACACTTCTACATGGTTAAAATAGTTTTTTTCCAGTTGCTAATATTATTTGATCGCGCAGAAGCCCTAAATTGTGGGATAAGAATTAAAAAATAGTCATACAGTCTACAAATATATTCAGCAACCTAATATTCTTACATAGATGCTTTTTGCTTTGGAAAATTTTCTCAGAGCTGGACAGTATTTTTAGTTTCCCATACTAACTGCTGAAAATCTACGTCTAAGGCATCCTGTTCACTGCCCTTCGATGCAACTTGCAGATGAAAAAAGACAACTCTGCATAAATAGCATGTTTTTATCTTTATGTCTTCTATTACACCTTATGTTTGCTTCTAGAGAGGACTTGCCATTTTTTTATATATTATTTTATTTAATTATCATGATATTTTATTTTTAACCATACTTTTAAAGAAAAATTTGAGGTATCAGTAAGAATCCAGTTTTGAGACCAGATGTGCTAGAAATGCAAACATACAGGTTTTGATAGATAAGATCAGACCATGGTCCATCTAATCTAATAATCCTTCTGACAGAAAGTAGATGATTCAGAGGAAGTTGCCAGAAATTTCATGAGAGACAAATAGAGGGTAATCTGTCAGCCACCTTAAGTCTTCTCAGAATTCCGTAGTACTTTGAGGTAATTCTAAACCCTAAATCATAAGGTTTCAACTTTCTTTGAAAATATATTAGCATTAACTATTACAAATCTGGAGCTCATGAATAGCAAAAATTTGACAAATATGAAAAAAGAGATAGTGTGAGAATTACTGAAAACTGCAAATCTCTGAACCATTGAAAGATTATTTACTTTATAAGCAGATGAGAGAATTTAGGTGTGTGTGTGAAAATGACATAACATAATGAACAGCCAATACTTTTACGGTCCTTTTGATCCTTCAGAAAGTCTTGTATTGTGGCATAAATGTTACAAAACTAATTTTACAAAACTGTTTGAAATAAGAGAATAGTCCTAGCATGCTGCCTATTTGTCAGGTATTTGGATGAGAGGAATGTTAACTTGCCCTGTTAAAGTTTCAGGAAGTGTTAATATAGTATATACCCGTCAGATGATTTGATGACTTATGCTATCACCAAGAAAATTAATTACCATTTCATGAAAGGTGAATATTTAACTTCACAGAAAACATTTTGAACTCATGTTTATATTAGCTGATGAATGAAATCCTACTTCACATAATACCATTAATCTAAGACAAAAGAAGAAGCAGCAACATATGTATTTCTGCAAATTTATGTTTTTTCTTTTCTTTTCTTTCTAGACAACTATTACGGCACTCCGAAGCCTCCCGCAGAACCAGCTCCATTGCTGTTAAATGTAACAGATCAGATCCTCCCAGGTGCCACTCCCGGGGCTGAAGGCAAACGTAAAAGGAATAAGTCTGTGAGCAATATGGAGAAGACAGGTATTGAACCACCGGAGGAAGAAGAGGAAGAAAGACCTGTGGTCAATGGAAATGACGTGACAGTAACACCAGGTCTGTTCTTCCTTCTTACTTTTCAATGCGTTTCTGTTATTCAGAGTCCTCAATTACCTCCTTCTGCAGTGAGAATATGCATGTTCAGGTAAGGATGTTCTTGCAAGACCGAAAGCCAGGAATCCTAATAATAGAAATTCTCTGAAGCCAAAACCAAATTATTTAACCTCCATTTTGGGGAGCCATCTCACTTACCTCAGCTACTGTAAAGATATCTGTCCCTGAACTAATCCCTTTCAGCCCTCTTTATACTCCAAAGAGAAAAATACCTACTTTCTGAATACAGTTCATGTGACCTGTTTTAGATTTCTGGGTTAGGAAATCATTCACAAGTGCCTATTTCTTTCCATTGACTATAGAGGGAGTCTAGAGAACTGTAATTTGGTCAAATGAACCTAGTCTCTGTGTTACAGGTCTCCTTCTTCTCACATGGTGATACTCACAAGAGACTTCACTACATTATGAAGTGAACTTTTGTAAATTGTTATGAAATCTTAGCAATATTTTGGAAGAGTAAAGTTGTCATCACATTAACGAATTTGTAGCAGTGCTGACGAAACTCAGTTGGCAATACTGTAAGGAAGGACCCTTTTCAGCAATCTTCCAGAGCCTGCCTAAAGCTGATAAAGGTTTCAGATGTCTAGTCCTAAAAGGCAGCTGTTGTTTTACCCCTTGGATCATAGTTCTTCAGAAAAAAAGGGGCTCCAGATACTGCCTGGTATCTTGAGTGGAGCACTCCAGCCTTTTCCCGAGCAGGTAGTCAGCTTCCCCTTCAATGCTTCAGCAAATCATCATTTTATAGTACTTAATCATTTTTATTCTGAAATACCATTTAAGAAATTATTTTTTGTTGTTGTTCAGTTAGGAAATTAAAGAGTTCGGACTTGTGAATGTCTCTGAGAAATAACTCTGTGAATACTTTTTGGTGAACTTAGACATCCAGAGACAAATTATTGAAGTAGAATTTTGTAGTGACAATCATACAGATGAGAAGATAAAACGGAATATTGCAAGTTCTCTAAACGTATAGGTTAATGTGAAACAAAAATTCTATTACCTGATCTTCTAAGCATTGTAAAAAGGATTTTCATAGTGCAGATTGGATATATACTTTTTTTCTCCTACTGCATTAGAAAGTACGTTGAATTGAATGTCTACTCATCAAGGATGTATTTGCCACATGCTTTTCTGTAGTTGTTGCCTAACGTTACATGTAAGGGCAAATGCCTGTGCAGAATCCATCCCGTGTACAAGGGGGATGGCAGGGAGCGGTGGGGTGAGAGTGGATCTCGTTCTCCCCTCTCGCCTTGCACAGGGCTGCAGCATTACTCCCAGGCTGTTGCCATCACGTGTTATACGAGCCTTGCTCATCCCTTCCACACAACATTGCATCTGTCGGCAATGCTCCGACGGTAGTGCCTTTCCTACACAGCTAAGCAGAAAAGGATGAAGCCCAGAAATCCTTACATTAAACAACAGCACTGGCTCTGTTGCCAGGATACTTCCACAGCGAAGAGGCAAAGGCAGGATTTGGTCTCTGATGTGTATTGTAGAAATCATTAGAAAGATCATTCTTTGCAGTTATTCAAAACGTGCCACATAGCAGACCATTGCTGAGGAGCAATTTCCAGGGCAATATGTTTCAGCTCAAACCGGATCAAGAGGCGATGTTCACCTGCTTTTCTTCTTGCATTGTACGCCCGTAATTTGTTTCTCCCAGGCAAATTCGGTGTGAACAATGACTCGGCAGCACCCAAGAAACAGGCACTGGCATGTGCTGTGGTACAAAATGAAATACATGAACATCGGTGTAAGACAGCCCCCGTCCTCCCCCTCCTCGCCCCCACAAAGTAATTCCTGTCGGTGTGGCCAGCAGAACAAGCAGCGCCTGTGTTGGCTATCATGGTTTCATAAGCAGGGTTTTGTTGTACAGTTACACTGATTGAGGACCTTGGGGATTGTAGCGAAGCAGCTCTGTACATATGTGCTGTGTTGCCTTTGTTGGGCAGTGTAGCTCCCACAGACCCTGTTACTGCAGTCATTTTCTCTGTGAGCTGACAGAGTCTCAGCTGCTTCTAAAATGTGTGTGCATTTGTAGTCTGTGTCTCTGAACAATCGGGAAAACCAGAGTATGTTAATTTTTTTTTTAAACTCTTGGTGAGGGGAGCAATTTAGTTTTTATAAAGAAGCGACAAAGGTAGGATATTTGTTATTTCCAGTTCTTTTAGAAAGTGTATTCTATTTTAAATGCTTCACTTCTAATGGGAGTCTTTTATTAAATATAGGAGTCTTGGGACACCCAAAACATTGATATATTTTTTATAGATGCTCAGCAACTTAATGGCTTGTTAACTGCCAAAGGTATCAGAGTCTGGCAACTCAAAGGGCTGCTGTAACACCTGGGACTGCTAGGTTGAAATGTAACAGATTTAAGATGAATCTGAAGAAAACCAACCCATCCTTATCAGATCAATAAGTGACATTGGTAGTTGCAAAGATCTTTGTGCTTTTGGTCTGATTTTTCAGGCCACTTTTCAGTGTCTGTTGAAATAATCTGTGCATCTGTTGAGCTTTATTAGTAGGAATCAATTTTTCATTAATGCACTTCCACATACCTTGCTTCATAAGCCATCAAATGTCCCTCAGATAGTTGTATATGGACAGACTGGAGATCGTCAACCGTGATCCATACTTGTCTTCTTGTTAATTTGTGATGCCCAATGTGTTTATTATTTCTGATTTTTGTCACCTGTCCTCAGCCCAGAAACCAACAGGAATCCTTCTCAATTATTCAAGATAGGGCTTTGGCCATTTTAGAACGGAGCACTCTCGGCCCTTCATCATGGATCAAGTTCTCTCAGGACAAAATAGTATTAATTAGGAGACAAGATTTATCTCATCCAGCTTTAGTAAATTACACGTCTAAGTGCCTTACTTTTTGTTTGAGCTACTTGTCTCTGCTCTCTTTATATAAAGGAAGGAGAAAGAGGCAATTCCAAAGAGTAAGAGAGCATAGCTGTTTTAGATACCCATTTTAGGGGATCACCTCTATATCTGGAATGGTTAATTCAGCCTACAGATACACAGGACCCTAGAAGGCTAAATTTAAATGAAGAATCCTTCTATTTGCCAAGCAGCATATGAGAGACACAATCTAACCTGTTAAGATGGCCAAGTCTAGAGTTAGCATTGGGTTCCTCACACCTAATGCAATTGCCCACATTACTGGACTGCTGGCTGCTCTGGGTTGGGTCTCTGCCATTCACTGGTTTGAGTGAAACATCGTGCACCTGGGAAGCCTTTCCCGATGGACACTGCATTGAAATGAATGATTTCTGCAAAATTGATGCTTTGACAAAAGAGGTAAAAAGAGTCTTGGTCAAATTGCAACCTGCTTGTCAGACACTCAGTTTTCACTGCTGTTGTTGTTAGTGTTCACATAGAATTAAGTCAGTCTCCTTCACACAACCAGCATCCTGATTTGACACTGTGTTGGTCGTGTCACATTTGCTTCACGCTTCTGACTGATTAAGTGTTTATCATCCAAACTCCAGAAGAACCACTCTAACACTGAAAGAATGCTTATGTATGTGCATTATTCTGACATTACTTGAGCAATGATAAGTTGCACCCAGAGAATGAAAGTTCTGGCAGGCTCAAATTAATTGAGGGATAAGATATGACATAAAGTTTCAAAATGATCATTCCATGCCTTAGATTGATCATGAAGCAAAAGGCTAGTGTCCCAATGCTGTCAATCACCACGTGAGGTGCAGTAGTCCCAGGCTGCAGGTTGAGCATATTCTTTTATTATTACACAGCAAAGACAGCCAGAGGCATGAAAATAACACACACGGCATCCAAGAGCCATAAGATTAAAAAAAATATAAAAGTTGGTATCTATTGATATTTCTGTTGTAGGTGTGTTCTTTAAACTCAATTTATCACAGCTAGGTGATAAAGCTATGGCCTACAGAATACCCTATGCTCACCCACTCTCCATGTCTCCTGTTTACCTTCTCCCACATCGGCTCTTAGCTCTTACTGTGGTAGTAGTCAATCAGAACGGTGCATCCATGCAAAGCACCAATCCCCAAATATGGCTACAGCTCTGTAGGAAAAGGAGCAGCTCCAAGGCTGCAGAGTGATATTTGCACAAGAAAATAGATGCATATAGCTTGACAAACGTGAGTTAAACTACTCTTGTATCCAACAGTTATTTAAAATGGATAGGCTGTTTCCTGTGCAGAATTTAACAAATTAGTCATTGAGATACAATAAGGGTATAGAGAGCTGCAATACTTTCTTTAATAGCTGCTAAAACCACACCATAAATTACTATTTAATAATATTTCCTTTCATTTGTTCTCTGCTGATATTGCTTAGGTCATCTGAATTGGTTTTGGAAGAAAAGAATATTTTTTTAAACTTTACTGCATGAATAATCTGCAGCATTAAAATAAAGGAATAAAGTGACAAGGTCCTCTTACCTGTTTAGATGGCAAATTTCAAGAGATAGACTATAAATAACAGAAAATTAAAATGCAAGCAACAGCATTGGTGGAGGCTCAAATTCTGAGACTATCACAACATAACTACCATGGTCACCATATTGTCTAAGAGCTGTGTAGAGAATGCATCGCATCAACCAGTAATATTTTAACTGCTGGTATTTGGAGTTGGAGTACTACAGAGATGAACTTACAGTATTTAATAATAAGTAGGCATTTTTAACATACAGTTCATCTTGTTCTCAAAGTTCTTTGTATTCAACATACGCAATAACCTGGTGGTGCTTGACTGGCTCCTATTCTGTCAATTCCCAGGACACTCACTCTTGAGATACTGTGCTAAACTGCTTTTGAAAACTGGACCATGTAATCTGTTTTGTAGTGAGACAGCAGCTCTAGTAGGCTATTTCACTTGATGTAAAGTCAATAGATTGTTTTTTTAGTGACCAAAATAATTCTGGACTCATATTACGGTACAATTTTAGGATCTTTTTTTATATCATATATTGTCTGAAGATAAATATTTGTGTTCACAGTGTGTTGCTGTAGTATTTCAAACTTTCTTTGTACATCTAAGACACTGCTAGTTTTTCACCAGAAATCCTGTTTTTTTATCAAATCAAACATTATATATGAATATATATTAGCAGAAAGAAAACCAGTAAGGTGAATATCTACCTTACCTGGAGTTTGTGAATGATAGATATATGTAACAAAAGACAGGATGACACTGTAGGGCTGTATTCCAGATAAGTGTGACTAGGATGTCCATTGTCTAAAACTTAATGTTATTAAATGGCATTAGGCAATTCTACCTTATTTGCTTGGGGTTTAGTCATGATGATGCCTTCTCCATTATCAAAATAAGCTATTAAAAGATAATGATCCAATAATTAATAATGCATGAGATTGGCTTTAAAATAATTATATTTTTAAGTTGTTAAATAAGCATCAGGTTCCTTTTTTCCCCACTATATTTTTAAAGCAATCTCTGTCTTAGAAAAGCTTAGAATATTTCATCTAATCCTCAAGGCTTAATTTCACATTTTTCCTGCTATCATGCTGGCAGGGCTTTGTTAATATAGTTATTGAAAATCAAGAATCTGACTTCTTCAGACCTGTTAAAAATAAGATCTTGAGGAAGAACACATATTACAGATATTGTGGTAAAATCCTAAGACACAGCAATGTCCCACATCTGTGCTCTATCAGATCAATTGGCTGATTATTAGCCATTGCATGTGATGCACCTGTGCTCCAAATTTATTTGTTCTACTGCAGTCATACGTACCATGTGGCCTCACGTCTTGTCTTCAGTTCAATCTGTACAGCATCCTTCCTAAAGTAGAAATGTGGTCGAGGCTGCAGGTAGCCTCAGGAGCACAACTCACAGATCTGTCCATGATGCTTGAGACAGATGAGAACTTACTTTTGTTTTGCAGAGATAAGAACAAAAAGCCCAAAGAATTTATCAGCAATTACATTGTCCTGTTCTCAGGGTAAGTGGAGACCATATATCCTCTCTGCTTTGCAGAAAACTTTTACACATTTGAAAATGCTTCCCCTATCCATCCGTCTTTTCTCCTCAAGACTAAAACTACCTGTTTTTCAGTCTTTCCATACTTCCAACATTTTTCTTTTTTCTTTTTTTTTTTTTTTTTCTTTTCTGCCCTCTGGACTGCTTCCCATCTTCCTTGACATGAAATTCTCAAAACTGGGCACAGTACTAGTGGTTAAACCTAACTGTAGCCAAAGGTGGAAGGACCTGTATCCATATGCTTACTCTTCCTGCCTATTATGGCGCTTCTTTTTCCTTTCCAATAGTATTGTTATTGACTGAAGATAATAAGACATCCCTCACACATCCCCATACCTCCATTGTATTTTCGCTAGGAATTCTGCCTAGGCATTTGCTCCCCATCTTGTATTTTTACAGCTGATTTTGGCATTTTGCACCAGACCTATATTTTGGAAAGCCAAGGCAGGGGAGTGAGGGGGATTTGGGAGGCGTAGATAAGGAGGAGAGGACTTCAGCTCCTCTGGGACCCTACTGCTCTGCTGTGGGAAGCAACTAAGCAAGACTTGCACTTGCATCTCTTGCTAATTCATTTCTTCCCGCAGACAGATTCACATTTCCAAACAGCATAAAATGATTGTAATACTACGTAGATGAAGTATGAGTTAAGATTTAGCAGCCTGAGCTGCATATGGCTGTAGAGCTATAGACCATAACCCTGTTCAAGACCAGATTATTTTTTTTTTTTCCACAGCATTCTAAAAGGCTGTATGTGTCAGTGTCAAAAGTCTTTTTTTAAGATCATGAAAGCTATATCTGCCGTTTCTCCCCAAGGAGCAGCACCTGTTATTCTGTCATGAAAAGAAATAAGATTAGTTTGGCACGATTTCTTCCTGAAAAATCTTGACAATTATTTATCACCTTTGCAGAGCTTACATGTAGGTGGTTTGATTGCTGGTCCCAATGTCCTTCTAGGAATTAAAAATAGAAAGATGTGAAGTTACAGTTTCGTGTGTCTTCCTCCTCCTTTATTACAAAAAGACATAATGGCCTAATTGAGCAAGTTATTTCAAAGAGAACTTAGGTGCTCAGAAATTAAGAATATAAAACTATCTAAAAACTGAAATCATAGATACTTCACTGAAACCAGGGCTGTGTCCGTCCTTTCTAAATTTCTTTTCTCCATGAAGTCTCAAAGGTGTAGCTATCACTAGCCATGAGTCTGCTTCATTGGTTCCCTCAGTAGCCTAGGTTTCATTTCACCAAGGTCTGCCATTCAAGAATGGTTGCTCCATCTAAGTTTTGCCTGACCTGTTCTCTGCCCACTCCACTCCACATTCTTTAGCCCTGTCGCTGACATTAATTATGTTGGTCATTTAATCACAGGTAATCTTTCTGCAGTAGTGACTGAGGCAAAAGGAGCGCTTACTGCCTTGGTTTTTTGTGCATCATATATTATTAGCTTTCCTTCCTTCCCACATAGTGGAATGAGTCTGGTTTTGGTTGTCTTCTTATTGTTAATACACTTACAGAAAGTTTTCTTGTCACCTCTAATGTCCGTGACTGTATCCCATTTTCTAGACTGACTGTTCTGCTTTGCTGTTACATGCCCATGTTGTTTTTCTGTGTTCGTCCTTAACAATTTAATCTAGTTTTCACCTTTTGTACAATTCTATATCAAGTAGCAGACCACTGAAGTCATGGCTTAATCAAAATTATCTCTGATTACACTAGCTATGTTTCTCTTTCATTAGAACAACTTGTGCTTGCACTCTTAGTGCTGTTTATTTAATCTTTACCAGTTTTCCTGAACTCCCTTTCCCTTACTGTTGCTTGCTATAACATCAAATTTATTAATTCTGTGAGATTATTAAAATCTAGGTTTTTTTAAGACCATTGTTGTTAATTTTTTATTGCTTTTCTTTCTTGCTGTCCTAATCATCACAAGTTAGATCATTTCACCCAAGTTGTCTTCCACCTCCTACATGTTTCATGCAAGTATCTGCATAGCTCTGTGCTCTGGATGCACCATTAGTTCATATAAAAAATTGTCATCTTCCTGAACTTTATTGTAGACTACGTTGTTGCCTTCTTTTAAAAAAAATATTTTCTCCTTTTTTTATTAATAATTATCCACAAACTTCAATATAGTGCACATAGTATTACTCAGAGCAAGTGTATATACATTTTTGCTGATACAAACTCATATATACTTCCTTCATTCCTTACACATCTTTATGAACGTGATGTAGTAGTCTCAATCTAGTCTCTATTACACCAATCATGTACCATTTTGGTACTACTTTCCATACAGTTAATATATTGTTATGAGTTGATAGATATCATATTGATTTCTTTGATGTATACATATAGGTAAAGCAATGAGTGTATATACTTTTTTTAATTGAAAAGGACCTGTAGTCTGTAGTAAAACAGCAAGGTGAAAAGTTAAGACACAAGACAGTAGTGCTGCTGGATATGAGGCTGCCTTCTGCTCAGTCCAAACTGCTGGTCTGGAAGGACTCCTGGGACAGAACGAGACAGAACTCTGGCTTGTTTCTTAGCTCGTTATTAGTTTCTTGTTTCCGTTAGGTTTTATTGCTTTATTTTCTTTTATTGTGTTCCAGATAAAAAGCATCATCAGAGGGACCCTCGTGTAAACCCAACAGAACGTTTCTCTTTATTTCAGGACTTGCAGTTCATAGAGTATTGCTTGGAGACTTGCACCCAGTAAATTCTCCACCATTAACTTGGATATCCAAAACTTACAATAATTTTTTTTTTTTTTTGTAGAATCAAGTGAACATGAAGAGAAGAGTACAGGTGTCTCAGGTGAGGTATCTTCCACCCAACCTTGTCCTGCACCAGGATATACTCAGCCTGAAGAAGCAAAGGAGGATATGGATGTAACAAAACAGACTAAACCTGAAGAGAATGACGACTTGGGCCCGCTGCCTGATAACTGGGAAATGGCTTATACAGAGAAGGGGGAAGTCTACTTTATTGAGTGAGTCTTATTTCTTCTCTTTCTAACAGCTATATCATTCTTAACTGGATGGGGAAATGGTTTATATAGGGGAGTGGAGCATTGCATTTCTTCTCATTAAAACAGAAGGAATGTTCTGGCTGTCAAGGCTCCTGAGAGCTGGTGGCAATCCTTGCATTACTGACTTACATTGAAGCATGCTGGTTTTTAAGACAGGTAACTGGACTGCTTAGCGTTTCAATGGCAGCAATTAAAGCTGTTGTTTATTCTGCAGAAACCAGGTGTTTTGTGCTGTTCTGGTGCTCATGGGAGAGTAGCTCAGTTGCTAGGCTCTTCCTTATGTGGACAGAGGTAGAGAGGGTTGAGCTTTTTGCCAATTTAAAGAAAGGAAGATAGGCAGGCTAAAAACTAGCTAGTGAACAGTAGAAGGAGGCCATGCTATATTTAGAAACAATAAAATAAATGAGTGGACTATAAGGATAATTAGTTATGTGTAGAAATGTTTTCCTGTTGGTATGCTATACGTACCAGTTGCTACTGTTGCCTAATTAGCCAACAAATAGAATCATAGAATGGTTTAGGTTGGAATGGATCTTGAGTTCCAATGCCCCCATAGGCAGGGACACCTCCCACTAGATCAGGTTGCCCAAGGCCATGTCCAGCCTGGCCTTGAACACCTCCAGGGATGGGGCCTCAACAACCTCTCTGGGCAACCTGTTCCAGTGCCTTACCACCCTTAAAGTGAAAAACTTCTTCCTAATGTTTAATCTAAACCTGCCCTCTTCCAGTTTAAAGCCATTCCCCCTCGTCCTATCACTACATGCCCGAGTAAAAAGTCCTTCCCAAATGGATATGAAAGTTCTTTCTCCTCTAAATGCAGTCATTAATAGACTTTACCAGAATAAGAACACATCAAGGGAGTGAGTTTGTATAAGCTCATGTTCCACAAAAAAAGAGAGAAATGGAAAAACAACATCTTCATCAGCAGAACACTACTACAGAGGCATCACTAGCATTTATGTTTGCTTTAAGGAAATGCCCTAAACAATTTGGAGTGTTAGCCATTATTCTGATTATTAGTAGGTAAAAATCACATTTGGTGGTGTCAATTCTGCTTTAAGTCCCTTATTTAATATAAAATTTTATGAGTATCACATGAAGTGTAAACAAATGATAAGAATATATTTTGCTCATGTGGTTTTTCATAAACACTGGCATGACTATAGCTTCTGGCATATAAAAGGCTGAAAAGAGCAGTAACTATTAAAACATAAGTGTCTTTGCTGAAAAGGGCAAAATTATGCTTATTCTAGAAAAAGAATAATTATAGTAACTTTGCCCAAGCAAGCAGAGAAGAACTAGGATGACCTCAGGGCTAGCTCAAATCCTTGTTTCCTTCTTACTTCACTCCTAAATTTAATTTTTCTGGACATATTGAATGCTCTGACAGAGAGCAGACTGAATTATGTGGCACTTTTATTTCACTTGTCGTAACAAAAACCTCTGATACATTTTGGGGGTGGGGGACGGGGTGATGGGTAGGTCACTAACACACCAAACTGTGACAGTGGTAAATACCGCAACAGGCAATTTAATCGAAAATAAATGCGTATTTTGTAAGAAATGCAGTGAATGCAAATAGCCCTGCTGCTCTACAGAGCAGCTTTCCCACTCCACAAATTCCTTTGATGTTAGAGTTTACTTCCTTTCCTGGAAATGCTCTGGTTTACACTGCAGTTCTGACAATGCTCATCATTCACTTCCACTAAATGAATGTCATGTAAAGCAGAGAAATCAATCAGAGGTGCAGACTGGATAGAAATGCTGTTATAAGGGCTCCATGCCTTTGGGATTATATGCTTGAATAATGTAATTGCAAAAAAAATGCAATTACACATCTGTAGAAATACCAGATTATTTACTAGAATCCTAGCAGAGGAACAACTCTTTGATCGTTTGAGTTTTCACATTGCACAGTCTTCACAGGGTTAAGTAGGAATGTAATGCTGTGGGGAAGCTGTTAAATTGCCTCTTTGTTTACAAGTCACTTTGGTTAATGGCATGAAGAGACTCCATTTGCTTTCGCAAAAAAACGGAAAGATAAAAAGACAACAAAAACCTATTTGTCTAACAACATCTCCCTGAACAGTAGTAAAGATTCTACTAGATTATTAAATAATAGATGAAAAACAAACATTTTTAAAGTGTACATCATAATGGGTGGAAAAAAGTCATACTAGGCAGCAGCTTTTATTGCTTTATTTGAGGCTTATGTGAATTGTGCCTTTAAACCCTAAGGACTTCATGCAGTAAGGGATCTCAAGTTCCAGGTTGTCACAGGTATACCCAAAGGTCTTGGATTTCATGACAGCATTTCATTCATTCACCTCAAACTAACCTCTAAAATTTGTATGTGAGCTCATTTATCAAAACTGCCATCAGAGGTAAAGTGGCAGATTTACAGTGAGAGAGGGAGTGACTTCATAGGAAAAGAGATAACTGTCTGTAGACGGTATTATTTGTTTGTTAATCATTAATGGCCCAGTTAGCATTTTGAAAAGCAGGCTGGAAGGAATTTCCTCTGCCTCAAGAGAAAAAGAATCATATACTAGATTCACTGGATGATTCAGAGGACGGTTGTATTTTAGAGCATGGCTTGGTCTGTTTCTTCCTTTCTTTTCCTTTTATGACATAGGTGCATGACCTTATGTTTACCTATATTAGCATTCACAGACAGAACAGGAAGAGATCCCTTCTTACTGCATAATGCTTACCACTGTTTTTCAGGAAGAGCTACTTAAGTACATTTCTTGGGCTCTTTCCAGCCTCCCTTACGTATGAATCTGAATTTTCCAATACAGGCACACACCACACAAATAGGAGTCCATCTCCTACATTTGCTTTCATTGAGAACATATGCTAATGAGAACATGCAATAATTAAAACACTGTATATAAATTGGAATGCCACCAAAAAAACCTCCACTTCTGCTCCTTCTCTCCTATTTAAAATGGGGCTGATGAGTGTGACCTATTTTGGCATGCTTAAATAAATTTCACCACTGATTTTTAGTTTTTCCCTTTCCCGGGGCTCAGGAAATGCTTCAGTTCCCCATAACCTTCAGAGCTCACCTTGCCAGTCACTCTCAAACCACATACTAGAGACATGAGTGTCATGTTGTCCTCACAGAGTCAGCAGGTGTTGGCTCTGTCGGATCCCAGGCAACCAATGTTTGCTGTGTTGGTCCAGTGCGGTGTTGAAAGAAATACAAAAGGACCAAGATTCTCCATGCACCTGTTGTCATGTGCAGTCAGCCTTAAATGCCACCCTAGCCCAACTCTCCAACTCCATCACATACCCCATGACATTACAGGCTCTCCTGTAGAGATGGTTACACATCATGATACTTTTTTATAAAAGCCAGAATTGATTTTGCCTCTTTCTCCATCTCTCTATCCACCTATAGGCAGCAGAGCTGTCTGGAAGGGGTGTGGGAAGAGGAAGATATTAAACCAGAAAGAGCTGTAGTTCATTAAGCTGGGCTACAACTAAGTCTTGATGAATAGTCTCAAGGACATTACATAGCTCATAACAAAATCTATTTAACTCCGTACTGTTCAAAAGCACATATGATTTCCTTTGCTTATACTACATTAATAATTGTTTTGTTCGTGGAGTAAAGACTCGAATAAACTCAAACCTCTGTAATACATCTTTAAAGGATCACCTTCTTTGGCTTGTGGCGATGATTTTTAAGAGAATTTGGCCACATGAGGTTTAACAAAACACCTCTCGCACACATTCAGTCTCTTCCTACTTCAACACCTACTTCTCTGAGCAGTGTAGTCTGCATTGCTTTTTGGACTTGTTGCAATATTTTTTTCTAGTCGTTAAAGCTGCTTTTTTATGAGAGCACCATAAAAGACTACGAAACAGCTATAAAATAGGCCTCTGCCAAGGACTCTTCTCTTCACAGTAAAAAACAGCCGTTAAGTTTTTGAATACAGCTGGTGCTATTTCAGGTGTTACCTGAAAAGATGTACCACTACAAATTGGAAAAGTAAAATCTTGACCTAGTTTGTTTCTAAGAATATTGCTACTGATTTCAATGGGATCAGTATTTCTTCTTAGTAGTTTCTAAGGTAGGAAAGTCTCTTGATTGCAGGAATAACATGTTTATCCTAACATTTTGCTTACCTGAAAATCATGATATATTTAACTGCTCCTCGTTGCTCCAGCAGGAGATAAGATTCTTCACCATAAGAAAGCGTAAGTTAAGCCTGGCTACACCATTACATTTGATAACTTTATCTTTTATACTAAAGAATACTACAAGTAGTGAGGTGGACGTACACCCTTCTACCTGCTCAAGATTACTTCCATATCCTGCAGCAATTATCCAATCTCTTGTAAGCTAGCTTAGCACTATTGTGAGTGTGTCACATTGTCCGTGTATCAGTGCATAATATTGAAATTAACCATGTTTTGATCAAATGGTTATTTCTGCTACTTTAATTAAGTAGCAATTAAGACAAAGGATTTTTTTTTTCACATGCTATTTTAATACTCACTTCTGAAGGGATTCTTCTTTGGGAATCAAGCCATGTTATATCAGTATGACTTTATTGTGTGGACAATTCTGAATAATCGGGGCTCTTGTGAATATGATCGTAGATGTCCATAATTCTTTTTCCTTGTTTATATGATGTATTGAATTCTTCAGTTTTGGTCAGCATAGCAATGAGCAGATCTCTAATGCTCTTTGGACTTCAGTATGACATACAGTGGCAACAAAAAAACACCTCTCAGTTTCTTTCTCCTGAGACCACTACCTTGTCTCATGATAGATTAATTAGGAATAGGGAGATGGTAGAACTGGAAAGAATTTGGGAATGCTAAATTTTTTTCTTCTCTTGTCTTTTGATGTCATAAAGACATTCTCAGTCTGTACTAGTGGTGTATTGACACTTGCTCTCACTTGCTGGTTTTATCTACTCTGACATCCAGGTCACACTGCCAGCTCAACTCCTGTTGTCTTTCCTTACTTTCTTATTTCTTGTCTTTCCCCCAAAGATCTCTGCTGCCCTGGTCTGCAGAATTCCTCTTCCAACATCTTTCCTCTCATGTTTGTAGTGGTATTATAATTTTTCTCCTTGGTATTTATTGAACTAGAAGATTCAGCTCACCTGGCTTGCCATATAGCATTAGGTATCTAGCATAAACTGGTTGCCAAGACTCTTTCTGTGGTCAATGGAGAGAGATAAATACCTCCAAAGGCTGATACATCCTGTCCAAAGATAAGGGCAGAATTTATTTGTCTAAATGTAGGTACTTCTACTGGTAAAGGTGCCAGCAGATATCCAAGAGTTATGTCTGCAGTAGTATGTAAGTTTGTGTCAGGAGTACACTTTTGAAGTAAATCTTCCAGTTATCTCAGTGCACTGTGATTTGTTTCCCATTTCAGAGTACATCAACTGGGTTCCTTTCAGATGAAACTAAAAAGAACGTTGATCTCTAGGAGTGCGCTTAACTGTCTCCAACCCCTGAACCCTGAACTCAATCCATGAGACCAGATTTGAGTTAAAACCAATCTGAATTCCTTCTGATCTAAACCACGTCCACATCTAAATTATCAGTATCAGTAGACTGATATCAGTGAAAAACTTGGTGCTGATGACCCAGCATCCACAGCTACTACATCTTCTAAGGTGCGATGGGCTGCATGCCTATGAATTGCTTGTAATGCATTAGGTGAGCTCTTGCTGTGTATCATCTGGTTTAAATTCAAGTGAAAGAAGCTTACAAGCTGGAGGAATGCTCAGTGTGTAAGTGAAGATAACTGAGAGATTCACTTGAGAAGTGATCTCCTGAGCTAAGCCCTACTGTAGAGGCATACTAATAGCCCAAGACATCTCCATGAACCTGGAAATGTAACACAGAACCTGTCAAAACCAGCGCCCTTCTGGAGTGGCAGGTGGAGGCCATTTGGGAGATGCTGTAGCACCTCGTATGTCACTAAGAGCATATGGTTAGGTCCCCAACCCCACCAGAAGATAGGTAAGATAAATTATTTTGTGCCTCCCCCTTGAATAGAGAGGAATCATATACAATTAGCTGTGTAGTTTCTAGATGGCTGAAGTCACATGAGTTGAAGCCCATTCTATGTCAAAAATGAACTGTCTGAGTCAAAGACAGTGACTTAAATGGCAGAAATTACCGTAGGAGACTTTAGGCACTTAGATATTAAAAAAAAAACAACCCCACCTTACATAAGTATCTTCTGCTCCTGCAAATGCCTACAGGCACCATCACTGTGTTTGGGCTGAGTACGTAAGTGCTTATCTACTGCCCAAGGCCGTCTGGGATTCACAGGATAGGCACCCCCAAACCTGTGTCTCTTAAGAACCACATACTCCGAGCACACCTAACAGACTGACAGCATGAAATGCAACACAAGGTAGCAGTCAGATCTGCTGCCATTCAAACCATAGCCAGAGGGTGACTCCCTTTTCTATCTGTCCCTATTTTTTTTCCTACACGTGTGCAAGAAGTTTGGGTAGCACCCAACAAAAGACAAATTGCAAAATTGCCATTTTATTGCTCTGTTTTCCTGTGACTGTCCCCTAGACATAAATTACTTGAAAATCATTATTGTGCTATCTGAAAAGTTTTTCAGACCTACAAATCTTAGGCATACGAAAAGGAGGGAGGAGTAAGCATTTTAGAAGTCAGGTGGGCTACAGTGCACTTTGTTTTTCTCTGTCTCATATACTCCCCTTTGCTCAAGTTGTTATATTGAGGACCATCTTGAATGTAATGTATTCACAATAAAAACCCAAACAAACGCATATGTGCTGTCCCCAAATACACTGAAGCAGCACATTGGTAAACACCCATTTTGAAATGCCTTTCACAATAACGTGCAAATTACATACCTTGCAAGAGCCACAATTTAGAATAGGTTTGCAGTGTTTTCAAAAGACATTAAGGCTATTACTGTCAGTAGCTACTTTCTATGTTCCCTTCAAATATGTTTCAAGAGATTGTCTGAAGGCTTTGTTAGTACAAGAAACTTTATCTGTCAAAGTGCTTTAAACTGACAGATTGCTAACACAAATCCATTATATTCAAATCTTAAGTAAAATAATATACTGTCTAACAAATAATTATAATAAAAAGATAATACATTGTTAAATAAGAAAAACCACCCTCCTAATGTTTTCTACTTCCTAAAGGTATGGATGAGTATCCAGTGAGATTTCTGGAGAGGCTCTGTCCTGGTGCCTACATCCAGTGGTGAAAACATGGAATTGGGGCATAAACAGTCTTCGCAAAGTCTTAAAAGCAGAGTTACAAAGAAAAGCTGGAGAAGAACAGGGGGTTGAGTCAGAGTTTCTGGGAAGCACTCGAATCTTTCTTTCACTCTGTTTAAAGCAGCTGAAAAATATTTTTTTCACATATGTTTAAAATTGTTTATAATTGATACCAGGGAGCTCTGATTATAATAAACTATTTCTGCTAGATGTAAATACTTGGTAAAGAGGGAGGATTTAAATTAGTTCAGCAATAATTATTTTATTGACTTTTGGCTACAATATGAAGCTCCACTGCTTTACTGAGTGACCTTTTTTATTTTTTTTTAATTATTTTTCAAATCTGCAATAGACTTCAGGCCTATAAGTGCTTTCTATTTTGTATAGCAGGTAACAAATTAGGATGAAATTAAAAATGTTATGCTATTCCCATGTACCACCTGTTTGAAGCAAAACCAAAGGGATCCTTCATTAACTGCTTTCAAAGTTTCCGAACTTAGGTATTTGATTTTAAGACAGATTCTAAGATGTGCATATTTGATTTGCCAGCACTTATCTCTTAGCTCAATCGTCCTAGCTAGTAATCAAGATCACTGAAATCGTGTAAGGATGGACTTTCTAAACCTACCCTTTAATGATGAGGTATGGTTATTGCTGAGTAATGAAACAGCGGTCAGTGGAAAATGCTGGTGGAGCCACAGCTGTATTTCTCACAGGATGCTTTTATTGCATCACTTCACTCCCATTCAGTCAGTGACAACTGCTCTGACTGCCTGTTTGTGCATTTATTCCACAACTGCCTTGGCTATTCATCTGCAATTCATTCATAACTAATCTGTAAATCCACAGCCCCTTTTCCTTCTGGTCTGTCTATAAGACTTCCCAAATGGACACAAATGATTAGACCTAGTGGTAAGGCAGGGAAGTTATACACTACATTTTACAAGGTTTTTAGTGCTTGAGAAGCATTAATGTTCACAGCTTATGCAGCAGATATGTGTTAATTATACTTTTGCCATTGGTGTTAATTTGACCATTTTACTGTTCCATCTGTCTTCTTCCCCATTGTTAAAGGTTTCCTATAAAGGCTTCTTATAAATTCAATGGAAAACTGTTTAGGTGCAAAATATTGTTTCCCTTTAGCTTTTACAGATTCTAGTCCATTGCACAGCTGAAGAGGGAATAGGCAGAGCCCTGGGACACAGAGGAGGTGGCATCTTTCCTGAGATGTCCCTGTAGCCTGCCCTGGGACATTCAGCAAACTGGAACCACCATGCTTTTGTTCTTCCTCTCATTCCCAACGTGTCCTAGCTGTGTGGGGAAGAAGCCGCCTCTCTTTTTTCCTATGGTTTGCTAATCCCAGTTCAAGTCCTTGCTGGAAGACAGGTAACAGGAAGTTACTCTGAACAACACTGGATAGAGCTAGCATGGTACAAGCTATGGCAAGAGCAGCATCTCTCCAAAACCCACAACTTGAAAGCTGGCATAAGGGAGGTTGCAAGAGCACCCTGCCAAATAGACCTCCTCTGTAGGACAGAAGTAGACATGTATACCAAACCACTACGCTGTAATGCAGGACTGCTTATTTCCCCCTTTTACTGAGAGCAGCACAACAGTAGTCATGTCTGTCCTTATTGTGGAAGAGTTTGTGTTGTGTACCTGGTTGCTAAGATGATCCAAGCAATCAGTACTAGGTAGCACTGATGGTACTGTAGAAGTGTTAGAACACAGGTGGGGTTGATCCTGCCTTCTTTCAAACAGGAACAGTGTTTTTTACCCACTGGAGCTCCTATCTAGAAGCATTTAAAGTCCCATTGCAAGATATAGCACATGTGTTTAGTACAGATGAAAAGTGGAGAGATGGGTCAAGGGAGTAGGCATGGAGATGGGTAAGGAGGAGAGAGATGATTTTCAAAAGGTATTTTGCTCCTTCAGCTCATAGAATCATAGAATACCAGGTTGGAACGGACCTCAAGGATCATCTGGTCCAACCTTTCTTGGCAAAAGCACGGTCCTGACAAGATGGTTCAGCACCCTGTCCAGCTGAATCTTAAGTGTCCAGTGTTGGGGAATCCACCACTTCCCTGGGGAGATTATTCCAATGGCTGATTGTTCTCATTGTGAAAAAATTTCCTCTTGTCCAATCAGAATCTCCCCAGGAGTAACTTGTACGCATTACCCCTAATCTTTTTCATGTGACTCCTTGTAAAAGGGAGTCTCCATCTCCTTTGTAGCCACCCTTTAAATACTGAAACGTGGTGATAAGGTCTTCCCTAAGCCTTCTTTTCTCAAGGCTGAACAAACCCAATTCTCTCAGCCTTTCTTCATATGGCAGGCTTCCCAGTCCTTTGATCATCTTTGTGGCCCTTCTCTGGACTCTCTCCAGCCTCTCAATATCTTTTTTGTATGATGGGGACCAAAACTGAACACAATATTCCAGGTGTGGCCTGACAAGCACTGACTTGAGTGGGATGATGACTGCTTTATCTCTGCTGGTGATGCCCTTGTTGACGCAGCCCGGCATCCTGTTGGCCACCTTTGCGCAGCAGCACACTCTTCACTCATATTGAGCTTGTTATCCACCAGGACCCCCAGGTCCCTTTCCACAGAACTTTCCACTGCTCCCCAGGCAGGTAGATCCCAGCCACTGCTGCACTCCTGGATTATGTTTTCCCAGGTGCAAGACCTTACACTTGTCGTTGTTGAACTTGATAAGGTTCTTGTCAACCCAATCTTCCAGCCTATTCAGGTCTTCGGCTCTTCCTTCCAAAGTGTTCACATCCCCATTCAGTTTGGTAGCATCAGCAACTCCATCAGGGTGCATTTGATCCCATCATCCAGATCACTTATGAAGATAATAAACAGCATTGGGCCCAGTATCAATCCCTGCATGACACCACTTGTGACAGGTTGCCAGTTTGAAAGGAGCTATTTACCACCACCCTCTGGGTGTGGCTGGGCAGCCAGTTCCCCACCCCACTGCATGGACCACTTGTCTAGACCTTAAGGCAATTTTTTTATGTATAAGAGTTCTTGTGGATGACTGTTGCTTTTACTAAATAGCTGAATGGGTTTGAGAGACAGTTACTAGAAGAGGAGATTGAGTGCTGTAAGAGCTGATCTAGATGAGATATCATCTTCATCCTCTGCAATTTCTCTGCAGACCAAAGGATCACTCTTCTGTTGGAAACGATGTTGACTTTTTAATTTGTTTGTGGTATGGAGGCTGTAATTCAACTAATTCACATTTTTAAACATTAATACTGAATTGGGCTTATTTTCAGCTTGGCACTTGTCTTTACAGGTGCCTGAGAACTCATTTCTCAGGTCTCTTCTAGAAACATCATAGGGGTGTTTTCAGGGCTGGCGAATTGGTCTGTTCTGGTGCTGTGTGGACTAATGAGGAAAACACAGGCCAGCTGACTTGCAACGGAGTTGCTTCTAGTATTGACTCTGCCGCTGGTTTGTTTGGTGGCTGTGGAGAGTCACTTGATGACTCTCTGACTTCATGTTCCCACCTTTAAAACAGGGGTGATGAGTTTTATTTCCTTTGTAAAATGCTTTGAGGTCTACTTTGTACCACAGCAAACATTACTAATAGTAGTCATATATATATATATATATATATCTCTCTTTTAAAGCCATGGGAAACTATCTGTGAATCCAGCTTGGTCCCTGCGATCAGTGGGGGTCCCTAAAATCATTCAGAACGAGTAGCTGGGAGAGAGTGGCTGTTGTGCAGACACTCCAGAATGCGTCTGCAGCTCCCACAGGTATGTCGAAGCTGGCTCTGAGCTCTGGCACTGCTAACAGGGTACCCACGGCAGCGTGGAGCTCAGCAGGCGCTGCTGGTTGCACCCCAGTAGTTCAGCAGATGCTGGGGTGATGAGCCCATGCTGGGCTCCATACTGCTGCAGTCACCTTGTTGCCAGTATCTCCCCCAGTTAATTTGAAGCTAGCTCAACTATGTCTCTGCAAGCTGCAGTTAGGCTGTGACTGCAGCATAAAAATACACCCTACAGGAGACCACAGGCAGCCAGAGCTTCAGAGAAAGCATCTTAGTTACATTTGCAGTCAAGCATGGGCTACTGGCATCGTTTCAAATTTACTTTACCTTTGGCTTATCATTCTTCATACTCTGCACATATAGCCCTGCTCTCGAAGTAGGGGAAGGTTTTGTTTATCCTCTTCATCTGTTGTGAATGGTGTTCTAGACTAGGGCATGCTTAAAAGAGGAATTTAAATGCCTTAATTTTCATTTTAGTTGCCACTTTATCTGTACATAACTCTCATCTACCTTTTTTCCCACGCAAAATGTGGAGGAAGCTTTAACATTGTGACGATAATGCTGAGAAGTGAGTGGAATCATGGAATCATAGAATTGTTGAGGTTGGGAGGGACCTTTAGGATCATCAAGTCCAGCCATTAACCTACCCTGACAAAACCACTTCTAAACCATGTCCGCAAGTGCCACATCTACCCTTTTCTTAAACGCCTCCAGGGATGGTGAATCCACCACCTCCCTGGGCAGCCTGATCCAATGTTTAATAACCCTTTCAGGGAAAATTTATTTCCTAATATGTAATCAAAAACTCGCCTGACATAACTTGAACCCCTTTCCTCTCGTCCTATCCCTTGTTACCAGGGAGAAGAGGTCAGCCCCCACCTCTCTACAACCTCCTTTCAGGTAGTTGTAGAGAGTGATAAGGTCTCCCCTCAGCCTCCTCTTCTCCAGGCTAAACAACCCCACCTCCCTCAGTCGTTCCTCATAAGACTTGTCCTCCAGTAACGCTCTGTTTTTAGAGAGAGAGAAATCAAGGCAGAGGAAAAGTTGTCTGCCATGGACTAAACAGGGAGTCAAGGTGGGAGGGTAGGAGAAGGAACTGGCTCTACGCATTTCTTTTAACCTAGGGGAACCAGTGGTGTCTGGACCACATAGACTGTATCAGTTAATCGGTAACTCACCAACTACCAATTGCATACTGATCCATTTTTTGCCAAGTCGACTGTTTTTGTACACCTTATACTAATGTTTATAAGAAAAGTCTTAAGTACACTTTACAATGATACAGCAAATTATTAATAAACTAAATAATTCAGTACTATATAAATTGTATGGAACAAACATCCTCCAAGGATGTATCAGATAAATAAAACATGGGTTAAAAGTGACTCTGAATGATGGTATTGTAGGAAAGGCATCCCAAAAAATAAAGAAGTAATGATCACATCCTTTTCTGTTTTATAGTCTTCCTTTCTTAACATATTTAAAATATGTTAAGATGTTATAATATCCTCCAAATTCTAATGCTTACGGGAAAGGCATACATTGAAAAGATCTGGTTTTAATTCTCATTAGCTGTGCTAAGTATCAATTCATTTGGCAATATATTCTCCCAGAAAACAGTTTGTGCCAGTTCAATGCTGTTTGATGGCTGATTCCTCAAAGATCTATTCTGAGTACAGAAAGGAGCCACATGATTCATTCAGCTTGTGCATATCTATTTTATCTCGATAGAAGGATTATATACGGTGAGATAAAGGTTTGTTAAACAAAGTATCATTAATCACTCTGTCCGGAAATGTAGACTTTGCAGGAGCGTGCTGTAATTTGCATCACTTTTGCTATGCCTTGCCAGTGCTGCTGGTGAGAAATAACAAACCTGTATTTATGAAAAGGACAGGTTTAAGATGAAAATAATTCTATCTGAAAACTGTGAGAATGCTACAGAATCCTGTCGCCTGCACTCGTTCAACGGGAGAACACTGTATTTGTAATAAATTCCTTTTGCTCTGGATGAGTTCTGCATTTTCAATGAGGTTAACTTGGCAACATTCTAGTTGATTTTAATAAAAATAGCTGCTTTGAGGACAGGGAGCTGAGGTTGCCAAATTTACAGCTGCCTTGCACAATTACTCTTACACCTCCTTCAGGGCTACTTAGAACCAGTAAGCAAATTAAGTGTATCGATTGCAATTTTGTTGGACTAACCCTTTATTCTTAAGGAATAAACTTGATTCCTTTCAGTATGTGTCTGCTCAGAGTGATCTCTTTTCTTTTCAGCCATAACACAAAGACAACATCATGGCTGGATCCACGACTTGCGAAAAAGGCTAAACCTCCAGAAGAGTGCAAAGAAAATGGTAGGTTATTAAGTTTTCGTTGCTGCTCAGAGGGGATTTGCCTTTGTGGGTGTGCATGAGTGTGTGTGTGTGTGTGTGTCTCAGTTCTTACGAAAATCAGGCATTTGGGGGAATGATGAAAGGTGTTTAATTGCTGCTTTGGTTAGAAGCCATAAGTGATACCAGTTCGCAGTGTGCCATGTGTTTCTGCTTTTTATTCCCCTTTCTGATGCTATCCAAAGCTGAGGATCACAAGTGTGTTTTCTGCCTGTTGTGTGTGTGACTCCGGGACTGACCCTCTCCCTCATCTCCTACAGAGAACTTTGGTCTGCAGAACAGAATCCCTTTTCAGATTCTGAGCTTTTAATCTACAGGCGATTCAATGCATAAGGGAAACTAGCAGCACCGTGGGAATATGAATATTGTTTGATTTGTATTTAAAGGTACAGTGCTACGCTATTTAGTCACCAATTTAAACAAAATAGTATCTGATAAAACAGGGTGTGGGAGGGAGAAAAGAGATCAGTGTCTGTCAGAGTTCAAGGCTGGATTTGGGGGGTACTGCATTGTTAATGGCTTAAAATTTAAACGCTCAAATACTGTTGAGGATGCTTAAAGGAGCTGTAGCTGTTGTGCAGGAGGGATGACTATATTGAGAGATTCAGAGATAGGAAATAATGCAGATCTTATCGAACTATCTTATATGTGTTTGATATAATTTCTGTTTTTTTCTCTGGTGAAGTTTCAGTCATCAAAATAATTTAATAAAGCCAAAGTAAAAATGTATTGTAATGGATCTTCTTCTGTGGAGGGTTTTTCTCATTGTTTTACAGTTCAGTGTCAGTTCAATTAGCCAGCCAAGAAGTAATGATTTGTAAAGACTGCTACTTATTTTATTATTGTGAGATACAGAGGATTAAATGCCTGCATGCTATGTGCATTAATTCAAAGCATTTTTAAATATTTTAAATGTATTAATAGGCTTTCATGTACTGCGTCTGATTTGTTTAAAATTTTCTAAAATACGTTAATTTGGTTAATGTAAATACCATTAACAGAAAGAAAACTCAGAGCTGTTTTGGGCTGATAAAGAGGTCACTGAGGAGTTGCTGGCTGTATGAAATGCAGGGTCAGTGATTTGGTAAAGAATGTTGCTGGGTTGTTTTTTTTTTGCAAATGGCTTCATTTTGAAAGGTTGCGTTATTCCAAAAATTCCTTCCTTATTTCAGCGGTAATTCTGACGTTCTCTTCTGACATCAGAAATTACATGTCTGAATGATTTTGTGATGCTTATTCTAGCACTGACAACACTAGCTCCCAGAGTAAATTATACAGCAAATACAACAGAAGTGTGTTACTGAAACAAAACAAGGGCACAGGAGTTTTGCATTATAAATCTCTCACATTACTTATATGAAGCTACATCTTTGCCTGCTCCTTGAGGAATGCTAGTGCAAAAAAGCAGAAGAAAAATCCACCAATATCTATGGAGTAACATATCACAGAGTTACTTGGAGTAAACGTGTCGCTTTTTTGTGGTGTTTTTTTTTGTTAACTGTTGTATATTGAGATCACAACACTGAAATATTAAAAAAATGCAAAAGTGTCTGAAACAATTTAAAATTAAGGTCAGTGCATTAAAGAAACAGCATTATTTTGTAGTTATTTGGCTACTGGATTATTGAATTACTATAGTATGCTGGGTCATGTTGTTCTTTCAAGAGTTGTTCAGCTCATTAATGCAAAGTAGTTGAAGTGAAGCATAAAAGACTTTAGGGAGAGATCTGTTCTTACAAAGATTGTTCTTGCAACATCCTTTCTTTTCCTAAGGTTCTTCAGTTGTTCAAAAATGTGGGTTTAGGTTTTTTAATCCAATACCTGCAGAAGAAAAGGTTCTTAAAGGTCATCAGTATGCCTTAAAATGACTGTACCTTGCCATTGAGGTCCAACAATGGGGACTTTGTTATAGCACACGGGAATTTGGAATTTTTGTTTAGATTTAATGTCAGATCAAGGATTATTTTCACGTGCATTTCAGCTATGGCTTTGTAGGTGTTTTTTATGCCAAACATCTTTTCTGTTACACTTTATGATTTATTCTGGCACATTTTACTCAGAGATACAAAATTTTAGAAAGACATCAGTGTTTTAGATAAGAAATGATACTTACCTTGCTTCTTTATCACTATCTGCGTAACTTGTGTTTTTCATTGACATTCATTTTGTCACATCTGAAACTTGTATTGATTCTCTGAGATACATTATGATGTCCTTGTCACCTATCAGATTCTGCTATCAGGTTTTCATTCTGAACAACCCGACTTTTGTGTTCTCCTTTCAGGGCAACTCCTGCTAAATCCTCCTTCTTCATTCTGCCACCAGCACACAGTTGCCACACCAGTCAACATCCAAGCAGCATACAATATTTGAGTCCTGATGTTCTGGGCTAGTAATATTGAGGGCCCCCTCCGCTCCAGGCATTTCCTCTCTTCCACTCTCATCTCTTCAACACTCCTTTGCCAAATACAATTTCTTCATTTTCTCTGGCTTCTGTATCTGCAAATCCCAGAGCTTGCTCATTTCTTTTTGCAAAATCTGAACCAGCCTTCCAGCACATCCCTCCTCTTGGAGAAATTTTCACATGCCTTTGCCAAGAGATTGACAAGCTCTACCAAGTCAAGCTTTCTTTGCCTCCGTGCTGTGGACTCATTCTGTTTTCCTTTAATGACACCCACTGCTCTAAACCCCTTTGTAGGTCAGGAGGATTTAAGGGCTGGTCTTTATTTCTGTCTCTGTCATGGAACTTCTGTGTGATTTTTCAGCAAATTACTTCGACTTTTGCTCTGTCAGGTCTACTTAGATGGCAGGTCTTTGAAGCAAGAATTGCCTCTTACTGTCTGTTTGTATGGTGCCTATCTGAGTTTCATAATAGCAATAAGCAGAAATAGCTGTCAGTTCTTCAATAAGAACTAGAATTTTTTACACATCTCTGATTTCCTCCACAAAATCTTGACTTTATTAAAAATAATTGTGTTTTCTCTCCTGAAAATATGAATTAAATACTTGGGTTTTCTGAATTAGAATACTTATTTCAAATGATTCTTTTTTTTTTTTTCTACATCAAAATTGATTAATTTTTGTGTTTAGAGTACTACAGGAGTTCTAGTTCTGTCCCGTTTGTTTCTGTGAGCTAGATTCCCCGGCTGATACATTCTCTGTAAAGTCATATTACATAGCAGACTCATAGGATTTGCATGATTACAGGTATATTATGTGAGAGGTCTACTAACAGAGTCTGTTATTTGGGAGAGAATATGGGAAAGAATGACAAGTCCCATAAGGCAGTAAAAATGTAGTGTAATATTAAAAGGCAGTTCAGCATTAATGACATGAAGTATCTCAGGTTTTAGAAAGTTCATTTTTGGTTAAGAAACCTAGTAAATAAATTTTTCAAATTCTTTAATTCATTTTAGGGAACTTTCCATTCTGGAGAAAAGTAAACATTTACTTCTTTATCCAGTTTGGGGATTAAACAGCTGATGAAATTTCCTGGGATTAGAGATGTCAAATTTCACTTATTTTATTACTACAGATTTTCCTTATTTCTTTACTAATCCATCCCAATCAGTAGTCTCCATCACTCTTAACCCTCCCTTTCTTTTTATGTCAACCGCCTTTCTCCTATCTCTTAGTTTTCAAATACAAGTAGGCTTAAGACTATAAATAAGGCTTTGATTTCACCTAGCGTTCATCTGTCATCTGTCTTTCCATCTCCTCTACACCCACCAACTTGACTGCAAAAGATAAATGTTTATTTCGGGTGAGCCGAGTTGCCTTTAAACTTTATTGACTGTGAATATCAGATACGTTTTGACAATTAAAGGGCACAGATATCTGGTTCACATATAAACACCTGTACATAGACAGACTACTACACTTAGGTGTTTTCATCTTGAATTAAATCCCACCTTCCTGTCACATTTTTGTTGGGTTATCTTTTTCATAGAATCATAGAATTGTCTAGGTTGGAAGGGACCTTGAAGATCATAGAGCACAACCATCAACCTAACACTGCCCAAACCACCACTAAATCATGTCCCTAAGCACCACGTCTACCCATCTTTTAAACACCTCCAGGGATGGCAACTCCACCACTTCCTTGAGCAGCCTGTTCCAATGTTTGATAAACCTTTCCATGAAAAACTTTTTCCAATATCCAATCTAAACCTCCCCTGGTGCAACTTGAGGCCATTTCCTCTTGTCCTGTCACTTGTTACTAGCGAGAAGATGTCAACCCCCACCTCGCAACAGCCTCCTTTCAGGTAGTTGGAGAGAGTGATAAGGTCTCCCCTCAGCCTCCTTTCTCCAGGCTAAACAACCTCAGTTCTCTCAGCCGCTCTTCATAAGACTTGTCCACCAGACCCCTCACCAGCTTTGTTGCCCTTCTCTGGACATGCTTCAGCGCCTCAATGTCTTTCTTATAGTGAGGGGCCCAAAACTGAACACAGGGCTCAAGGTGGGGCCTCACCAGTGCAGAGTACAGGGAGACAATCACTCCCCTAGTCCTGCTCACCACACTGTTTCTGATACAAGCCAGGATGCCGTTGGCCTTCTTGGCCGCCTGGGCACACTGCTGGCTCATACTCAGCCGGCTGTCCACCAACACCCCCAGGTCCTTTTCTGCCAGACAGCTTTCCAGCCAGTCTTCCCCAAGCCTGTAGCGCTGCATGGGGTTGTTGTGACCCAAGTGCAGGACCCGGCACCTGGCCTTGTTCAACCTCATACCATTGGCCTCAGCCCATCGATCCAGCCTGTACAGATCTCCCTGTAGAGCCTTTCTACCATCAAGCAGGTCAACGCTCTCACCCAACTTGGTGTCATCTGCAAACTTACTGAGGGTGGATCCAATCCCCTCATCCAGGTTGTTGATAAAGATATGAAAGAGAACCGGCCCCAGTACCAAGTCCTGGGGAACACCACTTGTGACTGGTCGCCAACTGGATTTAACTCCATTTACCACCACTATCTCGTCACGGCCATCCAGCCAGTTCTTTACCCAGCAAAGAGTACACCCATCCGAGCCATGAGCAGCCAGTTTCTCCAGGAGAATGCTGCAGGAAACAGTGTCAAAGGCTTTACCAAAGTCCAGGTAAATGACATCCACAGCTTTTCCTTCTTCCACTGGTGACCAAGTAGGTCACCTTGTCATAGAAGGAGATCAAGTTTGTCAAACGCAACCTGCCTTTCATGAACCTGTGCTGACTGGGCCTTTTCAGCTGGTTGTCCTGCATGTGCCACATAATGAGACTTAGGATGATCTGTTCCATAACCTTCCCCAGCACTGAGGTCAGACTGACAGGTCTGTAGTTCCCTGGATTCTCCTTCCAGCCCTTCTTGTAGAAGGGCATCACATTTGTTAACCTCCAGTCAACTGGGACATCCCCGGTTATCCAGGACTGCTGATAAATGATGGAAAGTGGCTTGGTGAGCACTTCTGCCCGCTCCCTCAGCACCTTTGGGTGGATCCCATCCGGCCCCTTAGACTTGCATATGTCTAGGTGCTGAAATAGGTGACACACCATTTGCCCGTGGATTATGGGGGCTTCATTCTGGGCCCCACCCCATCTACTAGCATATGGGGCTGGGTACTCAGGGAACAACTGGTCTCACTATTAAAGACAGAAGCAAAGAAGGCATTAAGTACCTCAGCATTTTTCTCCTCCTAGACTGTTCCCTCTCTGCTATATTGTATTCCCAGCAGATATCTGGTAAGTTGAAGTCCCCCATGAGGACAAGGGCTATTTCATCTGCCTCTTCATCCTGACTGGGTGGTCTGTAACAGACTCCCACCATGATATCTGCCTTGTTGGCCCTCCCCCTGATTCTTACCCATAGACACTCAACCCTATTTTCACCATCATTTAGTTCTAGACATTCATAACACTGTGACATACAGGGCCACCCCACCACCTCTCCTTGCTTGCCTACCCTTTTCGCCATTCCTGTAGTCAATGGTGAGTT
>NW_009647856.1:905060-929700 GCF_000708025.1 Charadrius vociferus | reverse complement strand
TCTTCCTCATGGCAACAATAGACATCTACCATTGTCCTCTTCATCTGTCTGTCCTCGTTGAGCCCCTTGTTTCATGCTACATATGACGTCTTCCATTGGACATCTCCCATCTTGAGTCCTTGAAGCAATTTCCCTTTTGCTAATATCAGGACTTTCCACCTCCATATATCCTTGCCCTGAAATTTCATGGCATATAGGACTTCTCCCTTTTCCTTTCCCATCCAGACAGCAGAGTTCCTTCTCAGGGCTTTGCGTGGGATGTGCAGTGTGCATATGCAGTCACAAATGCAGGAATTCAGCTCCGTTTCCCTCTTTGAGAACACTGTCATCATCTTGATCAATCATCTCTAAACATTTCAGAATTTCTAAAAAAAAAAAAAAAAAAAAAAAAGGTAAAGCTGTATATTTGTTGCTATAACTGTATTTTTGAACATATATATTTATATATTTAATATTCTTCTTGCCAGAAAAAACCCCCACAATCTAAAACCAAAAAATGCAAGACAAATATTAAATTCAGAATCATAAGGGTGATCATAAGGCTGATTGGTCTATCCGTGATCACAAGGAAACAAATAATCTTTCATATGAGTAAATAAGCCCGCTTTTCCTTACTTTGTTCCATACTCTGTTTGTTATGTAGTGCATATTTAGCTGGACCTATCTCTTGTGAAGCACAGGAGCACCTTTGTTCACTGCATGGTCAATTTGGAAGCCTCTTTAAATGGTGCTGAGACTTAAGAAAGAAATTGTTTCCAAACAATTTTGTGTTATATTTTATGAGTGTCTTAAAGCTGAAAAATGCTTTTTTCTCAAAACCTCACCGTTTAACATACAATCCCTCTTCATGTTCCTAGTCTAAGCTACTGCCTCGCTACTTTTACATACCCCTATACTAATCCTAGAAATGACTGAAGCCCAGCGATTAGTCTGAAATCTTGACTATTTTGCTTGTTTCCAGCAGGTGTTCCTCCTCCCTAAACCATCTAACTCTGGTAGAAATTAAATTCAGACTTCCAGTGGCAGAGGGAAGTTTATATGAACACCACTATTGTTATATTTCCGCAAACATAGATAGGAATCCAAAATGGATATTTTCTCAAATTTCACCAGACTTCATTGAAATTATTAACTTTCCATAATATTATTAGATTGTTTGACTGTTGGCATTAAAGAAATAAAACCTAGGACGGTCTTTCTTATATTGCTTACATTTAATAATTTTTTAATTTCTTGTTAAGAGTTCAAACTGCATAATGAACCATTGCATATATCCATTTGACTTCAGCTTACAGCAAATAAATCCTATACAAAGAGATCCTGTAGATTTATGAGGTAATATTATTATTTTTATTATGAGCTGTAAAATCCAACCTACTATACTGCTTTAAAAAACAAGATTTTAAATTAATTGTTCTTTTTTGTATTTGATATCTGATACTGTTCTTCTTCCTTTGAGAAGATTATTTATATGAAAAAAACAAATAGTGAAAAGAAAGAAAAAATCATTGGCATTGTCATTAATCCTTATAATTCCTGTTTCATGATGAGCATCTTCAAAATCTGTTTCTGTTTGAAACTGGTTTGTTTTATTTATAAATTATTTTTCTTTTCACTTGTGAAGATTTTGCAGCTGAACATATAAAATGAGTAAGAAATGGTCTCAAAATTGGAGCACTTTTAGTTTCTTGTTTTAATTTGTAATGAATACCTATCAATATTATTTTTTTCATCAAAAAAAATAGATATGACTCAGACTGCTTTATGACACAAGCAGTTTTTTCAGTACTTTTAGCCACGCTTTTTTTTTCTTATATATACACAGAATTTTTGAGCATTTCTGTCACGATCAAATTGTACATCGTCTGTCTGCATACACCTCCTTCCTTTTAGTAAGTGCAAACTGCTCTATAGTTAAGCATATGTATAACTCTATCCAACGATGCAACTTAAAGTAAATCACAAACATAATAAGAAATAATTTCTCATTATTTACCTGATTCTTCACTACACTGTAGTGAGGCATATCAACCCTTCATATTTTTGTTTCATAGATGCATTTGGGCATAAGCATACAGGCTTTACAGGTAAAGCATTACTTCCTGATTCCCTTATACATATTTTCACTGGAAACCAAGTACGGAACTTTTATCTCATGGGTACTGTTTATGTGTGGCAATGTCCACTAGTGACAACTTGTACCAGATAAGTACTTATCTACAAATAAGTTTTCACTTGATTGAAGTAGTAGCAGCCTTGAGTTTGAAACCAGATCTTTCAGCGTTCTAGGGTACAAAGGGGTGTGGGACTTCTTGGCTGATTGGGATGAATATGTATCAGAGATTTACATGTGAAACTTGGACGGAGCAGTGCTGTACATGGGTAGAGGAGGACGTGGAATAAGGAGGAAGTACCCTACACTGTTGAGTGGACAAAGCATTAGGTGGACATCTTGCAACTCCAGATCAAGCCCCTGTTTCTGTTGAATGAATGGATTCCAATATGAACTGAGAGAGAAAGCCAGCTTTTGGGTTTTGCCTAGAGGTGCATGACCCTGAGCACTGTGGCTCTCAACGTGGTATTCTGCTCATTGCTTCCTACTAATTTTTCTCTTTGTGGCTTTTTAAAGGCTTTTTTTTTTTTTTTTTTAAGTTGTCTCTGCAAACCAAATTGGCTTGTACAGGCCAGACCCTGCGGAGCTCAGGGTGTAACATTATCTGATGCAGGGGCAATGTATTTATCTGAGATACCTGTGTCTCAGCTAAATTTAGTTGAAAACTAACAATAGATTCAGACTTTAACAGGGGGAAATGGTGAACAGACAGACGGTATGAACTCATAAAGTTCATTTCCCCAGGAAACCAAAGTAGAAAGAGATACCATGTTCAGAAAAGTAGGGTTTTTTCCCTAATCAAAACAAGAACTCCTAAAATTATACAAGCCATGATTGATATCTAATGCTAAGTGCTAGTTACTTTGTCTGTTAACTGGTACCGTTTGTTTCACTGTAGTCAAGGGTCTACCAGCATTGCTATTTTAAACCTTGTTTCCAGGGAATTATATTTGCTATTGGAAACATGTTGAGGAGAGTCTCTTTTTTAGACTTTGTACCAGCATAGCTTAATTCTTTTCTTCAAATGCTGAAATGTTGTTGGTTATTAAATGGGTCACCATATAAAATAAAACTTTTATATAGAATGAAACATGACTATATATATAAAGAGACCTTTGCTTATTTTATTAGCAGTTCATATGTGTATTTTCTTCAGGAAAGCTGTCTTGGAGAATTTTAGTTTAATGTTAATTTATAACATATGACTAAGCCACAGATACATAAAGGCCACAGAAGTGCCTGTCTCTAATATAATTTTCAGTTCATGATCCATGGCAGCCATGCAATTCAGAAAAATTTAGTTCATCTATGTTACCGTTTATTATTCCTGTTGGCCTCAGTTAATAGACAACTGCCAACGACATTGAGAAAACTTTTTGTCTATCCACCTGTCCCCCCACATGAAATTTCAGAAATATTTAAAGTAGGTTTAACTGTTCTTCACTGAAGCCATTTGGAGGCTGGAGTGTAAATGCTAGTTAATACTTTCCATTAAAAATATAGAATTATTATATCTCAGTATGGTCATGTTAAGTGATTTTAAATGGGAGATGGATAGGAGATGGCCAAGGAGGTGCTCTCTGTGGAGGGAAAAGCAAAGAATATCACATCATAGCTCATGTGGGCACCGACTGGGTGCTTGCTGCAACATCTGATATGTGATGACCCAGTGCCTGACAGGGAATCCAGACCCTCATGTTAGGAATTTATTTGTGGGTGCGGAACTGAGTACAGAATGACAAGACAGAAAGGCTGCATAGTGAAGAGGGAGATAGCTGAAGACAGAAAAAAGGAAAGATTAATCGCAAGCTTGCATCTCAAATCTTGATCTTCTCCAGAGCTTAGCAAAATATTCAAGGCTCTGAAGTATCACATCCATCTAAGAACAGAAGTCTGACCTCCTCTGCATCATCTCTTGAGAATGGGAGTCAAAGCAGGACAACATGTTTCTCAAAAAAATTAGTAGGGACCTTTTTTTTATTTTATTTTAAAACACACCAACATTCTCTATTACAGCCTGGAAAAGATACTATCCTGCTAGTGAGAAAAACATGTCAAGTGATCTTCTCTGCCAGGTGGAGTGCAGAATATAATGTCAGCTTAATCAATCCAGAAAGAAAATATGAGAGCAACGTAGAGCATGACACTGTCCCTAGACATTTTAGACCATCTCCTCTGGGATGGTTTGAGTTGCTGTGCCAAGGACTGTTGTTTTTTTTCCCAAGGGCAAGTAAGCAATGCTTACACAGTTCAGCTGAGAGTGCCAGGCAAACATGAGTAATTTTGCTGCAAACTTTTGATACTGCTTTGCAAACGCTTTTCAATTCAGACATCAAAACTCTCCCTGTTCCAGGCCTGAGTCACTTCTGAGTAGGGACTGCCCATCACGTACTCCTGCCTGGTGGCTTTGTGATATGAACAAATGACTAGGAATTAGGAAACGGATTGACAGACTACCAAATTCATTTCCAGTTTTGACTTAAATCCAGGTGTTTCCAGATGATAAGAATATTGCACCTTTAAACTACAGAGTTTTTACTTAGAACTCTATTTTCCAGTTTATTAACCTGGTTTTTAAGTAGTATTTAATGCCATCAGTTTTGTAATAGAGCTGGCATTACTTGTAATAATATTGATCACAATGAATTTTTTCTGTCCTTTAAGTACATATTGAACATGCTTTTTTTCAGCTAGCATTTTCAATTTGCGGTCAATTAAACAATAACAGGAAATCTCTTGAACTGTCATGACCTTTTGAAGGGCATTCTATGCTGGCAACACCAGCTGAATATTAATTGACCAAAAAAACCTTCCATTCCAAAGTCACAATAATGATAATAAAAGTAAGAAAGGTGGCACCTCATCAGGGTTTCTTCCTGGGAGTTCAGAAGATACTTCTCTGGACAACCTGGTTGCAGTGACACAGCTTGTAAGAGTAATTTTTCTTCATCATCAAATAACGTTGAGGACAAAATAGCTGTCCACGTGTACATACCTTGGCTGTCCATGCCTTAGGGCCAGCCCTGGGCAACCTGCTGGTATCTCCCTGGGGAAACTCTTGGGTGCACAGAGCACTTCCTTGGAACACATGTATCAGTGTGACAGATAAATCCTTTAAGCTGTAATGGACTATTAACTATTACTTTGCTTTCAGAACCATTAGTTTCTCACAGGCTCAGACATACAAATCCCTGTAGAGTACTAACCTTAATCTTAAATAGAATTGTTAATTGCAAGGACAAGAATGAATGAAAGTATAGAAAAGATGTCTATTTTCCTTGATTGTTTAGCTAGCACTTGGCTGTCTTGCACTCATTACTTTTACTGCTGACCCAGATTGTGTGTTTAAACGGGGAGATGCTCGAGACCCACAGGCATCCTATGGCCTGTGCAGATATTGTCAGCCTGACTAACTCTTCCAGTGACCTGAGGATTTTAAAGGTTGCTAAATGCAGGCTGAGGAAGCTACTAACTGGTCTCATGGTCCTTGGTAAGGAAAATCACAGGCTTTCAATCTAATTATTTCATGATGTTATGAAAACAAATCACTTCAAGTTTCAGTGTTTTATGAAAGGGGGTCATGTAAACACACCTTTCATGTGGCTGTTAAATTTATTTGCTTGTAAAACGCTCAGAGATTCTCAACTGAAAAAGTACAAAGAAATATAAAATATTATTTTTGATACATGGACCTTTACAGCTTAAGTCTTTATTATAACACATATATTAAATACCCACTGTAAGGAATGCAGCATGTTCATCAGTGATGTAAGATACGATGAATAATACATTTTAAAATGGAAATAAGAATTGACTGTTATTTTGTAAAACATATATATTTTGTAAAAATTATAATTTAATTTCAGAATAAAATAAACACATTTACCAGTGATGGACCCCAAAACAAAGCCAGCAAACTGGACCTAACATGATAGTACAGTTTAAACTACACTGCAACTGAAAGATGGTCTAAGGCTACAGGACCACCACAAAATGGCTATGGTAGCTTGAGTTTCTGCTGGTGCTGCTGGAGCTCCTCATGTCCAGTTTCTGATAGCACCCCTTTTTAATTTTGCTGTCAAGTTAACTGGCTAAGCTTAAGCAGTTTTCAGCTGGAATGTGTAATGAAAGTTAGAAAGGGAGGGAGAGAGATTTTTTAAACTTCTCAGGAGAAACAAGGCCAGAGTTTTAACAATTCACATCTTTAACAAGCTATAAATTGGATTCCACTCACCACTGAAGCGAGTAGCAAAATTCTTACTGACTGCTCGAGGTTGATATTTGCCACTAAAATGGAAGCATTGCGGGATATGAGAATACAGGTGGCCTGAAATATTCCTACAAGGACCATTGAAAGGAATGTTCCAGTGTGGGAAATTCTGAAATATAATCTTTTCACATAGAAAATAATTCACAACACTATATTTAGCAACGATCATACTCAAGGCCTTGATGCCAATAAAGAACAAAAGGTTGAAATTCCTTCTGAAATATTATTTAATCATAAATAGAAATCAAAGTACATTATTTTTATTCCTATTCTCTCTATAGCCTTAATCCTTCAATCCTTGACTTCTAAATGGCAATGAATCATGATACATTTAACAATAAGGGGCTTGTGGGATTATATTCATTAAAATGTGTCCAGTTCCCTTCATTTTTATTATATCTCCTCCCTCTGGCTTTTTTATGAAAGCTCTTGTTTTTAACAGACATCATTAATGAAAAAGGAATGGCAATCTTCTCCTTTTTAAAAATTAATTTTCATAGTGGCCTCATTTTAAATTTCATGCAGGAGGTCAGCAATTTCATTGAATTTAGAAATTAAAAACAACTTGTTGTTCTTCGATAGAAAGTTTGCGTTGTTGTGCAGACCTATTGAGTATTTCCTGGTAATCCTTTCAAAGCACATTGCTACCCATTAAGAAATATAATGACTTGATAATATCTCTAGTAACATTCACTCTTTTTCAGATACTTTTAGAGGCAGATTATTTGTCATTTTTTCAACATTCTGTGATTGTGCTTTGCTTATAATGCAATGCATTTATAGACAAGCGAAGACAAATCCAAACTCTTCTGTACATTTAGCAGTTGAGCTTCACAAATACAGTTACCTCAAGGTTTCTACTTAGTATTAACTTAATTCCTTATACTTATGACTTCCTGGGTTCCATTTTCTTTTTATTTCTGTAATATTCTCTAAAAAAGGTCTCAGTAATTTTCCTTTTGTGAGACCTGGGCTTTGATTCTAGCCTAACCTTCTCAAAGTGAGTGCTGGAGTCCCTGTTAAATAGAGCTGGAAAATCCTGCCTGAGCACAGATGTCCTGTATTTAAGATTTGACAGGTAACTCAGCACTTTAAAAAGCCACTGTCTTTCATGACTAATACCTTTACAGAGCCAGCAGCAGATAAGAACTGTTTGTGGGAGAGAAAAAAAAAAAAATTGTGGTAACATTTCAAGCTTTTTGAGAAGTGTATCTGCTCACGTGGGAGGAACACATAGGTATTTAGTATGTGGATGACGGCTGCCACAGAACAGTTGAGAAGGAAAGAACTGCATTTTCTGAATTAGTAGTGGAAGGCTTTGGAGTAGAATAAGTGACTATAAAAGGTGGAGAGTATAAAAAGCAGAGATGTGAAGAACGTGTTGCAGGCTATATAAAAAGAGATTTGGATTTGTGGTGCCTTAAAACATTAGAATTATTTCAGCATAGAAAGATAAAGAGCAAAAAACCTCTCTGGATATGAGATAACGCTGCGCCTAGTAAAAATAAGAGCAAAGGGCTGCTGAGGCAAACGGGCAGTATTCTGGAATCCAGATGAGAAATGCTAGAATTTGTTTCTTTTAAACATCAAATCTTTTTATGTAATTAAATTATACAGAATATAGTCTAGTGGTTCATCAAAATAATAATCTATGATTACACATTCTGGTTAAGTGTTGGATCTTTGTTGCTTATGCAACTGTAAAAATGAAAAGTCCATAGAAATGCAGAGGGATTCCAGTTAAATGTAGTCACTGACTGGGAACACAAACGAGCTATACTTACATATCCACATATGTGCATATTTCAATAACCATGAAGGCCAAATTCTAGTAACTCCTGAGACTGGGAGGCTGCCCAGGGAACTTCCCTCTACGAAGGAGTAACACCCAGTTCTTCCATTGGATCCTCTTCCTTCTGAGTCATGAAGGAGGGGAAAAAAGTCATATCTTACTGTCAAAACTATTAACAATAGCGCAAACTATACTGTCAATTTTTTTCTGAAAAATTACCTAGACTAGATAACATCTCTCTGTTAATAACCTACACCTTTCCTGTACCAGCACTGCAGTGATAATGTTGTTTGCTCTGCTTGATAACTCAGAAGCTACAGCTTCTTTTGTCTGCACAGTTAAATGTACTGGACATTTTACTTTGTTTCAGTGTAATTTTGCCCAAACAGACTTTGAAAAATGTGAGAATTGTTTTAGGTTTAGAAATTATGTTTTTGTCTTTCAGCACTTACACAACCATGAAAGATATGAATCTGCTTTTTTCTTTTGGGGTGGGGGGTGGGGGGGCAAGGAGTGAGGGACAGTTGGATTTTATTTTTTTTTAAACTAGCGGACACCTTTTTCGTCTTTCAATCCCAGATGGATTTCTCTTATCTATTTTCTCTTAAGTAGTCCATGATTTTCCCTTTTTACAAGAAAAATTTTTGCTTATGGAATTTATAATTATAGTTTAGCTTCTCTATAATAAAACAGCTACTTGTGGGAGCAAGGTTTTCCCATACAGAAGAACACAATTCTGCATTTTTTACTCCTTTAAGAAAATGTCATTGACCCCAGTTTTCCTGTTACAGAAACAGAAACATTCTATTCATATCTGAAAGTCCTGTTCCTTCTGTCCAAAAAGCATCCAGAATAATCACTTTCTATGACTTTCATAATTAAGCACTTCTAGAGATACTACAGCGACCCCTGATAGATCCATCGTGGTCATGTGCAGCTACTGAATCTGAAAGTGTCTGCCACTGCTCTCACAAGGTGGAGCTCATACTTTTCAACCTATGCCTTTTGCTTGACCACCAATCTGTCTTCAATTTATGTCAGTTTTTTTAGAAATTTTCACCATTACAAACAGGGTGAACAAAGTTGGCTTTAGCTATTTCGGGACTGATGTATTTTGTATACTCAGACATTCATCTTTTAAGGGTTTCTGCCTGGAACTGATCCCCTAGTTTCCTCCATTGGACTAGAAGAGTCATGTCATTTCTTTCTGGTTCAGCTGAGGAAGTAGGAAAGCTCTACTATCATTGATGGTTTGGGGGGAAGGAGATTTTGCAGACTTTTCAGTGCCATCATTGTTTTTTCACTAGGTTTAATGGGGGTCATTAGGCTATTGCAGGTTGTAGCCTCCATTAGTATTCATTAAAACTGCCATTTTTTTCTGGAGGTCCACTTCGTTCAAAGAAGCAGATGTTTCCACATACTTTTTACCACTCGGTTCTCTGTGTTTACTTTCTGTGCCACGATATTTCTGCTTGGGCATCCTGTCCCCATAACTATTTGACTTATCTTGCTTCTTCACAACTCAAGAATGTGCCTGTAATTGCAAGACGCTACACCGTTTGCTCCGATAAGTACTGAAAAATGCTATGGAAGGACCTTAAACTGTATAGCTTCCCAACTATTAAAAGTCACACTATCTAATACATGTTCACTACATAGGGGACTTTCAAAATTGTTTGAACTTTCTGTATTTATTTCTTTCATGTCTTTGTTTTTCAAAGCCTTGAAGCATTTTGTCGCCTTTAGTTTCTTCTCTCCGTCCTTCATTTCTCATGCTACCCTATGACGTCTGGTCTCATAGTGCCATATTTGACTTCTACTGAGTAGTTTAGATTATTTATTAAATTTAGATGTTAATTTTTGAGAAGTTAAATTGTGTCTTTGGAATTTTGTTGGCCTAGTGAAATGATCATGGTAAGTAGAACAACGTTGAGTTCTTCCTGCTTGCTACACTGCTTGCTAGAATTTGCACATCACTTTTTTGTTTAAAAAATTCCGGATTTTAACTAGAATATATCTATTAACATGTAAATTTCTATAAATAAACTAAACAGGTAATGCTATGTGGAAAAAAATAGTCCTAGTTATCCATTTCAGTAAATGGTATTGCATTAAAATTTCATTACACCCAGCTGGAATTCTCTGTTGTTTTGCTGACTGAAATGGAATGTAACACATGGTTAAAAACAGTAAGATGTGGTCTAGCAAGGAGTAAAAGCAGTCAGTCTTTTCCCCCTAATCTTAATCCTGCAAGAAATAAAGTTGTTAGTTTAAGAAACATTTCCTTTTGTAAAGAATTGAAGTATTTATTCTATCTGCACTACCACTAGGTAGGCAAAAGTAGAATTAGAATTAATTGTTAAGGATAAAGGAAGGTAATAAACATGCTTTCATCTCTTACTTAAGCATCAGTAAGATTATGACTGACACTAGTACAAGAGAAGAAGAAAGCTGGCAAGTCCTGTTGTTGCTTTTTATTTTTTTAGGTTAATGTTGAAAGAACCCTACAGATTTCTTATTTTTTAAAAGAAGCCCAAATAAACTCTCAATTAGTGAAAGGTGACAGGAGACTTATTCAAAACCTACTGAAGGGCTTCTGTTGAAATCCACTGAAGAGCATTGGATTAGGTGGAAAACTATGTCATCTGTAAGAAGGAGGTTTTGCCTTTTTCTCAGTGTAGGGTCCCATTATTGACTGACTTGAAGGGTTCCCTATTCAGATGAGGAGTGTGCTTTTTGAGATTTTGTTTATGCAACACCAAATATTGTAATTAGGCCTTAATGAATATTCTTTCCAGAGAGAACAATGTGTATTCTTGTGGCAGTGCAATACACATTTAAAATTTGTGTGCAAACAGTGTTTATTCTGGATTGTGTATGCCTTTGTGATAAGTTTTCCTTCTCTCACTTCTAATGGTTTTTGAATGACTGTGGCAGCAGTCACTGACAATTAATGGCTGATGGGCAAATTGCGTGTGTGCTGGCTTTCTTCCTGTGATTACTGGGACATTTAAAAAAACAAAATCACCCCCCACCCCACCCCCAACATTTCTCTGCCAACCATCATCTCTGAGTTACTGTTCTGCTCACATTTCCTTCCTTTGTGAGACTTGCAAAAATACAATAACTTGTTGTCCCCTTGGAATATTTGCTAGTAATGAGGAGATCGGTATGAAGTTTTTCACTTTAAGGGTGGTAAGGCACTGGCACAGGTTGCCCAGAGAGGTTGTTGAGGCCCCATCCCTGGAGGTGTTCAAGGCCAGGCTGGACGTGGCCTTGGGCAACCTGGTCTGGTGGGAGGTGTCCCTGCCCATGGCAGGGGGGTTGGAACTCGATCTTCAAGGTCCTTTCCAACCTAAACCATTCTATGAAATCCAGCTAGAATATTTAGTGTGTTCAGGCTATTTTCTGTTTCTTAGCTCAAGACATAATTGCAGATTTTTATTCCTTTCCTGGGATAGTAAATGTGCCCCATTATTGCCATAGTAATTAAGTTAGGCATTGTTATTACAAATACAGTTGCCTTTGAAAAATCAGGAAGAAAACTTTTAAAATGTTTGCTTGGGGAAACATGGGACTGATATTTATATAAAGTCCTGCTTTGCAAAGCAAATACCTGTGTTCCCAAAAAGAAGACTTGCATTAAAAAGTTAATTGTCCTTTATGTTCCTGTTGCATGTGCAATGTTATACAGAGATAATGAATGTGCACATATTTCAACGTGCATTTACAGTTACTAGTGTGGTCAATTTAATGCTTATACTTTGGGCAATAGTGAGGACATGCTCATCTCATGCCCTATTGACCTAATCCAGCTATTTCTACCATTCTAATCACCATAACTTCTGAGCCACTGGTTCTCTGTTTTGCTGTTCTGCTCTCCTTCTGTATGCAGATCTCCCACTGATGTTGCTGTAGGGAGCTATTTAAGGAAAGCAGAATATCGAAATTTATTACTATCATGTGCAACTGAGAGGAGATATTGGAACTGGGAATATTGCCCTTCAGCTTTTACTGTTGTACATTGCCTTTCATATGACTCAGTGCCTATCAGGTGAGATTTTGTACAGTCTTGTGCTGAGTTTGAGGTTGAAATAGTGCCACCACGGTTTTGATCCTTCTGAGAACAGAGTCCCATCTCTTATTTTTTAAACATTATGTGTGGCCAAATGCTAGTTCAGCTTTGCATATATTCATGCACACAGAATTTTGCAACACCAAGCAAAGCAAGATTTTAAATTAGTTGAAAGAACTGTGGATTTCTTCTTGGAGTTTCTCCTTCTATGTAAAGTATTCCCGTCACCATAAACCTTTGAGTTTAATGCCAGAGATATATTTTCTCCACAAACTTAAAACATTTCCTTTGGGAATTGCTCACCAAAGGAGTAGAACTAAAAAGATAACTGTGATCAGGTGTTCCTACGCTGCGTAGTTCATACAATGTATTTTTTGTCGTGCTGTGATGAGAGTCCCTGATGAAAGATGCCAAGTTCCTTGCTACTGGTATAATTAAAATCATGTATGGCTAACACTCAATTGAAATGAATATAGAATGTCTACCTCAGTTTGGATTTTACAGAATGTTACTAGTGTGATGGGCTTTATCATAGTTTTAAATTGTATTTTTCTTTGTGAAGTGCTTTGGCATAAATAATTTTCTCTTGGAAGATAAGGAAACACAATTTGCTCAAACCTTCAGCACCAGAATGCTGCATTAGGGTTGTATGAAAGCAAGTCTATACATTGCAGGTCTTTCAGGCATATTCACTGTTGGTAGTTTTCATGGACTTCAGTCAGAACTGGGAAAGTATAGTCCTACAAAAACTTTTATAACATACCTAGATGACTAGTGGATGAAAGAAAAGCTGTGGATGTCGTTTACCTGGACTTTGGTAAAGCTTTTGACACTGTTTCCTGCAGCATTCTCCTGGAGAAACTGGCTGCTCATGGCTTGGATGGGTGTACTCTTTGCTGGGTAAAGAACTGGCTGGATGGCCGTGCCGAGATAGTGGTGGTAAATGGAGTTAAATCCAGTTGGCGACCAGTCACAAGTGGTGTTCCCCAGTGCTCGGTACTGGGGCCGGTTCTCTTTCATATCTTTATCAACAACCTGGATGAAGGGGATTGGGTCCACCCTCAGTAAGTTTGCAGATGACACCAAGTTGGGTGAGAGTGTTGACCTGCTTGATGGTAGAAAGGCTCTACAGGGAGATCTGTACAGGCTGGATCGATGGGCTGAGGCCAATGGTATGAGGTTGAACAAGACCAAGTGCTGGGTCCTGCACTTGGGTCACAGCAACCCCATGCAGCGCTAGAGGCTTGGGGAAGACTGGCTGGAAAGCTGTCCGGCAGAAAAGGACCTGGGGGTGTTGGTGGACAGCCGGCTGAATATGAGCCGGCAGTGTGCCCAGGTGGCCAAGAAGGCCAACGGCATCCTGGCTTGTATCAGAAACAGTGTGGTGAGCAGGACTAGGGGAGTGATTGTCTCCCTGTACTCTGAGGGCAATGAAGCTGGTGAGGGGTCTGGTGAACAGGCCTCATGAGGAGCGGCTGAAGGAACTGGGGTTGTTTAGCCTTGAGAAAAGAAGGCTGAGGGGAGACCTTATCACTCTCTCCAACGACCTGAAAGGAGGTTGTAGAGAGGTCGGGGTCAATCTCTTCTTGCTAGTAACAAGTGATAGGGCAAGAGGAAATGGCCTCAAGTTGCACCAGGGGAGGTTTAGATTGGATACTGGAAAAAGTTCTTCACAGAAAGGGTTGTTAAGCATTGGAACAGGCTGCTCGAGGAAGGGGTGGAGTCGCCATCCCTGGAGGTGTTTAAAAGATGGGTAGACGTGGTGCTTAGGGACATGGTTTAGTGGTGGTTTGGGCAGTGTTAGGTTGATGGTTGTACTCTATGATCTTCAAGGTCCCTCCCAACCTGGACAATTCTATGATTCTATGACTAGCCGTAGAAGACTTTTTGGTCTAAACTTGTGTGTGATATTGACCAGAAAAAATCGAAATAATTTTAAAGCTGCTTATATTCCTGGAGAGATGAAACCTGGTTTCATTCTATTTTTAGCAACTATCCAAATCGTTTTAAAAATAATACATTTTTAAGTTAATTAGAGTTATTTGTTTATATTAAGATGTTAGAATGAATTAGAATTAGAATTAGAATTAGAATTAGAATTAGAATTAGAATTAGAATTCTGGAGTTTTTTATTGTGTTACATAGAGGAAAGAAAGTTGGATCTTGTGCTGAATAAAGATAAATTCCTGCTTTACACGTGGTGAGGAAAACATAGTAAGAACATAAGGTCTGCCTTACTGGCTCAGAATAGCTCTCTGCCTAACCTGTATCCCGTCTCTAAGTACTGCTCAGAGCAGATGGTTGGGAAAAGACTACAAGAAACAAAGCAGACATAATCTTCTGCCTATCACACCTTCCTACTTCCTATTTCTCAGTATCTTAAAGAATTTCTGAGCTGGAGGCTACGTAAGGATCATTGTGCTTAACTATCCTTTATAAATGCATCTAATTCCTTTTTAGGGCCATTTAAACTTTCCTCTTTCCCAGCCTCCTGGGGCAATGAGATCCACACTTCAGTTATTTCTTCTTGGGGGGGTGGAACAAAAACCAAACTCAAACAAAAAAAACCTTTTCTTTGTTGGGTACATGCTTGCTGATATTTTCATTAGTTAATCCTGGCTTTTTTATTAGGAAAAGTACTAAACAATAATTCCCTTTGTACTTTATCCATATCATTACTAATTCCATATGTCATTATCTTATCCCTTGATGTGCTATCTGTTCAGCAGGAGAATCCTAGTCCACAAAATCTCCCATTTGCAAATGAGCTCTTCCAAGTCTCTGATGACAGTGGCTGTGCACCTCTACTAGTTCTGCTACATACCAATACTCGGGATGTGCACTATTGATGGCATCATGGTGTTTTCTGTTTTAGCCTCAATTCCTTTCCTGAAATTGCTAACATTCTGTTTGCTTTTTTAATACCGCTGGGCTTAAGCTGGTGTCTTGGAGATCTTGAGTGCTAATAACTACTTTAGAGCCCATCATTATGTATGTATGTGTATGCACAGTTAGGGTTACTTTTCCCTTTGTGCATTTCTTTGCATTTATGGAAATTAAAATTCATCTGCCATTTGATCAGTCAGTATTATGAGATTGTTCTTCAGGTTCTCACAGGCAGCTTTAATTTGATTATCCGGAATAAGCTTTTAGAGTCTTTAATCAATATCTCAGAGTCAGGAAGGTGTCTTCAGAATCGCAAGAATCACAAGATCTTAAAAAGGAATGTGTGGCAATTTTTATTTACCTTCGTTTTGCTTGATCCTTTAAGATGACTATTTGCATACTTTTATCCACCAGTGAAATGGACTAAAACCATGCTAAAAAAGCCAGAAAGAGAGTTAATACATCATCTTGTTTCTGAAACAGAGGCTTTAGGAGTGCATGGTAACAGCAGCTCAGTTTAATTAGCTGAATTTAATTACTCCACAGAAATGAAACCAGCTGGCCCAACTTAGCAATGAAAAAGTGGGATGTTGAAATCCAAAGTTGGACACCATGGGCTCTTTGTAGCTGTAGGCACCTCCAAAGGGTGTTTCATCTCATCCTGAGCTTTTACACTAAATCAGATGGATTTTCCTTCTGATATCCTGTCCTCCCAGGCAGCAGTAAAGGGAGTCAGTGGGGATTGACCCCGAGTAAGAAAGACACGGGCGTCTTTGAAGTAGGTGAGAAGTGTCCTGAGGCATCTAACCAGGGAGAGGGATTGCCAGAAAAAATATTTAGTATGGGGTCTCCTGCAAAATTGGTCTGACGCAGCAGCCCCAGCCATAACCTTCCTTTTCTTTCACAAGACACAAGAAGCCTTTTACACTTGTCCTTTATCTCCACTCCCCTGCAACCTCCTGTAGGTGCCATGCTACTAAAGAGCTCTGCAGGAGGTGGCCAACAGGCAAATTTGTTAGGGAATAGGCTGCTGGCTTCACTTCGTTGCTTTGAGAATATTTTCTAGAATCTATGTTGTGCCTTGTTCCTAAAGGCTATGAGCTCTAGATTCAGTACTGTGTTTTAAGCACTGCAGGTAAAAGGGAAAATTTGTAATATATACATATATATATATATATAATTTTTAATTCTTAAAATAATGTTTCCAGGTATTTTCTATTCATCTAAGAACTTTGAAGAACTTTTAATGAAAAGATAAAAATTTGGGGCTAAATTTAAGCTAACTTCATCCTCTGATATGTTTTGAAATGCAAACTGTGAATACTGTAGTCATACTGAGAACGTTAAACTCTTCTTCGAGATCAAAAATTCGAATAATTACAGGAAATAAAAATTGTAGCTTTAAAAATTTTTGCTATAGTGTTATATATCTAGAGTAAACTTAGCACTGAGAAAAGGAAATAAAGAAAACTATTAAAGGAACTTTTCACGAAATAATGCTAATGTTTAATTGCAACTTGGTGACACAGTACATGGGTTCTTTTGGCTTATTAGGAATACGTAATTTTCACAAATTCAGATTTGTCTGTGATATAAAAGCATCACACTTTAGCAAAACTCTCCTATAGCTTAGTAAACTGCAGGACACTGCATCTGGGAGTTTCTGAATAATTTATCTGAAGTAATGAGTATCATCATGTGATGCTGTATCAAAGCAACTGCTCGAGTGAAAGCCAGCTGGGTACAGCCGTTGTATATCAAATAGTTGCTTGAGTTGTCTCTCTGGAAAAATTAGAGAACATAATGAGCAAAATTAGAAAACCTGGGGAGCAGCCTCCATGGATACCTATTAGCAAGAAGTAATTTGATTAGTGTGAAATCTGTGAAAGTTCATTATTTACAAAGTTTGCTAGAATTATAAGAGAAATGCACGTCTACATACACACATCTAGATACAAGATGGATATACAAATATATAACATATGAGATGAGCACTAGGTGTATATTATTTTTCTATATCAGATTTATGAAACATTAATAGAGTATTTATTTGCTCAGAATCTAAAAGGAGCTCATTTAATGCCCAACAGAAACTTTTGGTTTGAGTTTCCCAAAAGGTTTTTTATAGTCTCAATTAAAACAAGATCCAGGAAAGGCCGACAAAACACATTTGCTAAGGGAAAATGCACAGGTCTGTTAAGTATTAGATTGATGCTTTTATGAGGCATGTATATTTAAAGTGCTGTTTGTGCCCACTCTGCACGATGCTGACTAGGAATACAGAGCCACAATGTGCAGAACTGAGAGCGAAGGACAGACCTGCAGAATTTTCAGCAAAGTCAATGGATGCTGCAGCTGCTCTGCATCTCTCAGGATCAAGTCCTGCTCGAAACATTTTACTTGCGTGTCTCCTAGTAAATCTAGTATCTGAATGGTTTAACAATGAAGTCATTTATGACACCTTTTGGATTCACCATTTAAGACCACAAAACCAATTTGATTATACGTTTGTGCCAGTGGCTTTCGCAGTAGCTATGGTTAATAGCTTTTTTTTCCTTACAGACATGGGAGAAATACTGCTTCTTAAGGTTGTCATTAGCCTGGCAAAAAGAGGCCATTGATTAGAGGCATGAATAGAATGGCTTGTAATCTAAATTATCAGTTGGGGATTCCCAAGTGTCCAAGGGCACAGCCTGTCTCATCTTAGCAAAACTCTGCATTGCAGTGGGGAACTCCCTAAAGGATACATTATCTTGTGATGTTGACCTTAAATCAAGACTTGTTGTTTGAAGGAAATAAACCAGAAGGCTTTTATTTTCAATAACAGATTTGAAGTATGCTAATTCAAATATGATCCAAAAGCAAAAAAAGTCTATAGCAGTTTAGAGCTACAGACATATTTCTTTGACATATTTAGGTACATTTCTGTAGTGTATGAAAGCAAGAAAAGTATTCTACTAAAGTACAAGAGATATGGATATTGCAGCATTATTCTATTACATGGGAATTTGAAAGTGGAGGACTGCATAATAATTCTCTAATACTATATACTACCATAAAGCAATGACATTCTTAAATTTTAAAAACAATCAGAACAGTATAATGTACATCCAGCCAATGCTTTTGTTTCTTTTCATGCAAAGATATTTTATAAAAATGTTCTTTTCAAACTAAAAGTGCCCTTTGACAGACATTAAGAATGACAAAGTTGAATCTTTAGTTATCCAAATTCAAAGACCTACTGTTATCCTATTTAAATTCACTCTGCTAAGAATGTAATATAAACATGAAATGTGTATTGGAATGTTCTTATCATCTATTGAATTTAGCTAGGTATAAGGAATAAATATTAGTAAATTTCCTGACCTTAAATGTGAAATGGTCCCTTGCACATATATGTACAGAGGTGTGCATCATCAGTACATCAGCTTGTTTACAAGTTAATAGAGGAAGGTAAAATAAACTTCAATTCATAAAAGCAATTTAAATACTTAAAGGTGAATGAAGCACTTTATTCTTTTCTGTCTTTTTACTTTATATGTCATGAGGGTTAACTGAGCCAAAATGAAAAGGACAAAACTGATCTCTTTTAAAAAATTTAATCTGACTTACAGATTTTGGGCCATTACAGGAACACAGATATTTGTAGCAAGGCCCACAGTATTATGATTTCATAGAATGTCAGATTTTTAATCATTATAGTTATTGCTAAATCTGTGATGAGAAAACAGAGCTTTCATTTAGTATTGTATTCTCATCCATTTAACCTTTTAAGAGAGCTTGCATCTGGGCACCGAAAATTTCATTGAAATCCTCAAGCTGATTTCTCAAGTTACTAGTCAGCATACCTGGATAAGACTCAATAAGGTGTTTTGAGAAAATACTTTAATGGGAGCTTCAAACACGTTATCCTGAGAAACACAGTGCACTCCTCTTACTTCCCTTTTGGAGAAGGTGAGATTGGTAAATTGTTCTGCAACACCTCTGTTAGTGAATGCTCTTAATTCTACAGAGAACTGCTGCAGTGGCTGCTATTTAAGGAGCCTTTGCCTGTTTTGCTTTCCTCACAGATCCCACAAGTACTGTCTCACACCAGCCTTTTTGCCTTTAAACTGGATGCTGAGGATGAGAAGTACTCTCTGATTTCCACTCCCTCACCTGGCAAGCTAAGGCAAAACAAAGATACAATTTAGTCTCTGCTGAGTACTGGATTAGCAGTGTTAAATACTTTGTCACCACTGGGCTGAAAATGGAGTTATTTATTATCAATTGGAATGCCATTCTGGAGTTCCACTACAGTTAGTGCTGCACTACTTTCATTATAAAATCAATTTCCTGGAGATGCCTATCTCCGTTGGTTTAATATATACCAGATTGAAAGTCGGCATAGAGGTGTTGGTGCTCTTCCAAGGTAGAAGTACTGACTGCTGAAGAGAAGGTACAGTTAAAATAGGAAAAAGGAATAGATTTGCCATGTTTCAGACTGGCTGATATTCTCCAGGCCTAAAGGACGCAGCTAAGCTATTTTGTACTTAAAAGTACATCCCCATTCCCACTCTATCATATGGGGGACAGCTCCTGTTCCATCTTGGCTGTCTTTCGAGAAGTACCTCCTGATTCATTTTAGCCATACTCTTTCTCTCACCTCTCAATTGTCCTTCAATCGGCCTTTCACAAGGACCTGCTCTGGATTTCAGCTTCAGTAATCTTCACTACACCAGTATGGAGGAGATGGAGGAGCAGAGCTCCAACTGGAATCATAGATGTGGGCTGCCTGGCTCGAGAGGGACCCATGTTTCCCTGGAGTGATCTGTTATTTTAGGCACTCGCTGCAGTGCAGGAGGGAGATGTGGTGCCCAGCTCTAAACAGCCAGGTTTGCGTGCTGCCAGCACGGCCATGCAGAGCTCGGCAGGCTCAGCCAACCTGTGGTAAAAGCATGATCACCTGTGTCCTTCTGATTTCAGACCAGGAAATCCCCATAGTAACTAAGAACATAGAACTTATGCAACATAGAGAAGTTTACGGCTGCCCTTGCTCATGCTCTGGCAGTGTCACTGCAATCATGAGTTACAGGAACAATGAGGGCACTACATCATGCTACTAATACGTCTCGGTTTGGGCCGTTCTAAGAGGATTTTGCAGCTTTAACAGTTTTATGTGCCTACAGATACTCTTAGTCATGGATTTATTAGGATACTTTTTTTCTTTAAGTCTTATTAGATATATCTTCAGAAATGGTGTTTAAACCTGTCTTTCTTGAGGTAATTTAACATGTATAAAAAGCCCAACTTTCCTTCCTCTTGACTAGAGGGCTACTTCAAAAGATGTTAAACTGTTTATTGGCCTCATAACCTTCCTTTACATCATTTCTATTCATGCTATTTCCATTTCGATCTCTCTTCCCCTCCCCACCCTTTAAGTGATCTTAGCACATGCTAAAGACATCAGACTGATAGCTCTGCAGATACAGGCTCTCTATCAGACTTTAAAGACATTGTTAATTCAGGATTAAGCAATGTCAGTCCTAGATCACAGATTATCTGTCATGGACTTTACCCAGGCCCCTATTTAGAGAAGGAAAATCCATACAACGTGTACTTTATCTTCCCCAATGGTGGCTGCTGGAATATTTGCAGATCGACCACTGATGATGAATTAGTAGCTAACAGGTATATGCTAATCTGCATAATGTCATTGTGTCAGAGGTTCCGTGTTTGCTGTCATTTGGGCTATTAGCCACTTACAATCACACTTACTTAGTATCTGTACCACATAATATCCCAAATAAACCCACTGTAAATGCATCACTGAAAATGCAAACCTGAAGGTCTCAGACACTGAGCTAGTTCGAAAAATCCTAGGCAGAATGAGAAAGAAAGGAAATAGTGTGATTATGGGTTTTTTTGCATACTTTATTAAATTCTGCCCTCATTCCTTCTTTTTACAGCAGTTTAACCTTTACATATTTTTCTTTTGCTGTGTATTGTAAACCCTATTTTCTCCTGTGTTTTTCCCTTTCAATAACTTCTGCCTATTTGCTTTCTTGATTTTTCTTTTATTAAACTCCCCTTTTCTGCCCATGTGTCTTTTAATTAGGCATTTGCCCATTGTCACTCTTTCTTTGGAGTTTATCGGAACTCTAATTCCCTAATTCTGTAGCCTGCCCTTGGGTCTCTGCAGGCAGGTGTCCCTACCCAGGCACAGACCCAGTGAGGTACAAAGTATTGGTCATTAGTTTGCCTTTTCTGCTTTTGTCTGTATGTAAATTGCTATTCTCTCAGCGGTTACTTTTTTCCCTAGATCTTGTTAATTTTCTAATCAAGTTCCTCAGTGGATGTCTTCACCAGGCAGACAGCTATAAAGCCCTTCTGTAGGGCAGGCGGCTGCATGCTCTCGGTGTGGGGCATATAGACCTGACTTCCACTCAATGCACCAAAGAAAAACCTGAAGCATGATCTTAGCTCTGCTGGCTCCCAGTTCCATTGTTTCAAGAAAATTGTTTGGTTTTAGGTTGTCTAAAACTAACAAAACCATTACCATTTTTAATCAAGTTAACTGTTTTAATTTCAGTATTATTATACTCCAAGAAAAGAAAACCTACAGTCTATTTTTGCACTTGTTTTATCAAGAGAGAAATTAATACACTAGCACATGAAGATAATCCTTGCCAGCTCCTTTTATTTGTTTAAAATGCCTATTTAATAAAGGCACTTAAAAGTTTAGAAGTTTTAAATATCAGTTTAGGAATCCACCATCATTTTAGAATCAATTGTTCAGGCACTGAAAGCCAAAGTAAAAGCTATCAACTGCAGAGCAGGTAATATTATATAAAAATAATAATATAAATTTAAATTTAGAGCTTGGAATTTGCAAAAGTGAGTCACCTGTTTGGCTGTTATGTAATGACATGGCCAAAGCTATCAAGCTGTTCGTTTAGACATTTTCTGTTAGGATGTCTGTTGATAATGAATGCAGTAATCTTTGTGAAAGTTTGCTATGTGAACTAAGGGGGGTGGGGGGTGGAAGTTATACCTGTGTTATATTTTTGTTTCTAAATTCACATTTGGCATCCATTTAATTCTGTGAGCACTATCATCTTTTACTGGGCAGGTTTACTTTGCTGCCTAGTCCTAACCATCTGGTCCTAGCTTGAGCTCACCTGTATCAGCAGATAAAGTCTCTTACATGAACATCCTTGCAGCTGAAGGAACAGCCCGAGCCCACACATTCCTCTGTGGTCGCAATTGCTAAATACATCTTGTGGCTATTGTCAGACATAGGCTTTGGGGCGACTTAGCGGTAGAAAGCAGCTCCAAAGTCTCCATGGTACTGCAAATATCGCTATCCAGCAGTTTCAATTTTGTAATTGTCACTTAGGCTTGCATTATTCTTTAAATGATCAGCTTTTAGTAACCTCCTCTCGGCTGAGAGTAGAACACTACCTGCACACTTAGCTGAAGACAAAAACAGGTTAGTTTTATATTTTGCCATTGAAATTTGACTCTAAGTGCTTGCACAGCTATTTTGCATGTTCCTAACACACTATTTTACTTAAGTGGATGAAAGGCAGAGATAAGCAGCTTTCTAAGTTGTTATTTGCCTATTCCTGATGGTGAAATCAGTCCTATTCGCTACTAAAGATGATGATATTTACTTGGTAAACTTTGCACCAACACAGAGGGAACTATCACTCAGCAGAATTATGTCTGAAGCTGGTGCACAAGCAAACATCTGACTGTACCGTGAGTTTCTGCTTAGCTCACCAGTGCTTTATTCTCTACAGAATACCTAAAAATACAGCTCAAACTCTCTCTGAGTTGGACAGGGTTTCACCTTCCCAATACAAAGGACTTCATCAGATAATTGAAAAATGCATCCTGGCGTAAGCAAAGGATTTTATTAAGTGGACTGACAGTGGTTGTTTTGTCTGCTCTGACCTAGAATTGCAGTATGGACCTGTCCTTAAAACTTGTGACAGGGAAGTACAGAGAGTTTTGAAGACCAGGTCTTTTGTACCAGCTTCTTCTTTATCACAATGAATGCTAATTTAGTAACTTAGTGTTCATCTGGATGCATATTACAATGCATAGTCAATCATTTTTCATTTAATAATTTAACATGTCATTTTTTGAGTTTGCCACTTGCAGCTGGCACTTTTGCAACACATTTTATTTTTCAGATGTCTTTTAGTGAATCACCAGATAGAGCAGCTGTGACAGCTATCCATTAATTATATCTCTGTATTAAAGTCTAATGAAAAGATGACTTACAAGGGAAAGTCTCCAACAGTGCCTAAATAGTGGTAGTTAAACTACCACTATCTGGTGGTTGAATTGGTAGTTGACTAAATATTTTCATAGATATTCACATAGTTGTATTAACCTCAAATATTATTTATGAAAAGTTTGCCTTTGGGATTAGAATGAGAAAAGCAACAGAGTTTTTTTGTCTCAATAGTCATTAGTATCGCCTTGATGCACATTTACATTGTGCCAATCACAGGCAATCCAAAATCATCAACGTGCACCATGGCCTTTCACTTGATTTAATCTAAGCCAGGCAGGACTACTGCATTTCAAATACAGGAAAGAAACAGCAAAAATAACAAATGAGAGTCTAGAGGTCTTTTAAGATAGTAAACGTGAGTGACACGCAAGGTGAAACCAGCTATTTCAGTTAATCTAGAACCAGAAATTAAAATTAGAATAAAATACATAAATGCATTCATAATTTTGTATCACAGCTCTCCGTAGTCTTGTGACTCTCATTTTCCAAATCCCTGATAAAACCAGACTTGTTTAAAGGTCAGATATGAGCAATGTGGGGACACGTTATCAACCTAAAGGCCAAACTCTTCCTGTCGGCTGAGGCTGGAGAGGCCCCACAAGCTGGAGCCGCTAGAGGGAGGCATAAATGAGAGGAGTTTAATTACACAGATATGTGTAATTATATACACGCCTACACAAGATATGTCTGGGTCTCAGTGGGAATTCCCAGGAAGATACATAAAAGTCCAGTTCAGTGGGTTTCTATTGCAAGCTCATTCAAGAGTAGCTACGCTGAAGCTTATGCTGGGGAGGAAGACCTGTTCCATTGATTACCAGAACTTTCTCATCATCAGTTTGTATGATTTTGACCTTTTTTTAAGTGAAATGGAAACTTTTCGATTTTGTCATTGAAAATAGAGGCAAGTGCTGTCTGCAGGAACCATAGGCATACCATTTCTGTCAGCTTTGAGATTTTTCTGTAAGTTTTCTCTTTTTGTTACTGGTATGCCATAATGCTGACAGCTTTTATTCTTTGAACAAAGCCTAGCAAGGAAGTTTCTGTTGAAATGTGATTATTCCTTTCACTGACACAGATGGGAACTGTTCCCACTTACTTCTGATTCTGTAACTGTGCTCCTGAATCTCTCACCCTTCACCTTGTTGGGTTTTTTCAGACACCAAATATTTTCTAGGGCCTGGCAGCATTCCAGAAAAAGAGCTGCTTTGCTCCTGCTG
>NW_009647856.1:846451-905042 GCF_000708025.1 Charadrius vociferus | reverse complement strand
GGTAGTTCAGCTGCAGTGCATTCAGGCGTAAATTTTTCGTACCACAAATGCTGAATATTCCTGTACCTTTTATCCATTTTTTCCCTATGATCCACAAAAATGAGCTTTACTACGGTTACATTTAGAACCCATTTGTCTTTAAATGCCATCTTTTCTTAGTGCTGAAAAGTCCACATCTATGCATTTCCTAGACTTCTGTTATTCCTACCAGAGGGAAAAGGTGGAATTAGTATTGCAGATTTATTGCTACCAAATTTAATACTTCCGAAAAAAGAATATGTCCACTAGTTGTTTTCTTGGAAACATAGATGCTCAGTGATGGTTTTTGGTATGCCTCAAATGGTTTAAAGACTCCACATTCACCTCACCCATTACATGACACCCACAGCATCTCTGGTAAAGCAATTCTAGGTCATCAACAGAGAGAGTAGCTACAAACCTCACTCTTCACCATAGCCCAACTGGATGTGCAGGAGTCCATCTCTCTGGTCTGTTCTGTGAACCTGAATTTTTCATGAACTGATATGTTGCTTTTGCATAGGAAATAGCATCCATAAAGGTTTTGGCAGTCTAAATGTGTACTGGCTGCTTTCTGTATGTGGACTGCAAAGAATGTCCTAAGACCAAAAGTATGGTGGGCTTCTCTCCCCTTGGTCTCTTTATAAAGACCAAGGAATCCTGATGGTAATACAGCTGAAAAAAAAATCATAATTAATTAATACATCTAAATTAAGATATAGTTCTTTGTAAACATGAAACATAATTTCACACCGCTGTAAAGGAAAATGGGATGGAGGAAAATGGGATGGAGGGAAAGATAAACAAAGTTAGAGGGGCCTGTCCAAAGGAAGGAAGGGAATCCAGATAAGCAGAGCGCAACAGTGGGAGCTGAGGCCTTGGTTTGCGAAACAGCCACATCTAGAGACAAGGAGGCATGCAACTTTCCCATAAAGAGCTGGTTGCTGGGAAGTTTTTTGTTACTGTTGTTGCGATGATGACTTCTAAAATGCTGGATGTTTACTGACCGATAAGGAATAACCTGGAAGGCAAAGTCTGTTGAAAGTTGCGAAATCGACTAGGCTGGACCTGGAAAAGAGGCAAGTGGTCCTCCTCTGAATGCTAACAGCTAGTGAAACCACTAGGTTAAAAAAGTAGGGGTTTGGATATAGGTCAAATAAATAATTCCATATTCCAAATCACCTCGTCTAATCCTTTTACCTCTTACTACTGTTACCACAGTGAATGCCATGAGAGTGTCGTTGTGTAGTCCTGTTGATGGTTGCTGTTGCTGGATTACAAACGCTAAGTACAGACTCTGAGCACTGCAAACCATGACCATGATCCTCCCTATGAAGGAGCAAAGAACAAGGGATGAAAGATTTACACTAATAGATTATCTTTGATGTCATCCCATCAGTGCCTAAAAAAAACCCCTAGACAATAACTGTTGCTTAAATTGGCACCTCCTGCCATTAACATTTCTCCTTCTCTTCCAAAATGCTAGTAAATTCAATGACAAAAAATAAGCCTATAACTCCACCAAAGTACACCTCATCCCGAATCTCCGAACAACTGGGAAAAGGAATCACGGTCATATATTTTGACTCTCTCCTCTAAAGAGCAATGCCCCAATACACCCAAATGCTCACTCTGTGTATTGAATATATCATGAGGCTGTCCTATATGCATATGCAGTCTACTCTGCAAAAAAATCGTAACTGTTAAATTTACCACACCTGTTTACCCCAACTTTGTGGGGAGTTAACCTCCATCTTCTGCTACTGAACATTATGAACAATTCAAAGTTGACTTTTCAAGGGAAATGTGTACGTTTTTCCTTTGACCCTTGAAAGTATTCAAAGACACTTGATCCTGCAAGATCATGTCAACATATACCAACTTGTTCCAAATGACTTTTTGACCGGTTAGTACTCTCTGCTGCATAGCCACTCAATACTTCGAAAGGCTGTAAGTTGCTTCCATTAACTATTGCCACTGTATGAGACACAAACTTCATTGAAACATGTTCCTTCCTGGTAGGAACATGAGCCTCAGCAGCATATGATTTGTGTCTCTTTCACCCCTGATATATAGCCAGTAAGTCATAACAAAATTATAACTAATAATAATTACGACAATCACCATAATGATTGCATACAGTAAATACAATTTCTTGCTGCTAGATTTAGGACAAATTTATCTTCAGACATAATATATTTGTATTCTTTCCAGTTGATTTCCTAGCACTTTTAAGTAATCCCTAGACTTCTTTAAAGATTTCTAATCTTTAGTATCATATCCTCTTATATTCCTCCTTTAGATTGCATCTTCGTCAGGGAAGCCTTGATGAGTATAAGGGAGCCCTTCATAGTTTCCTCTATATTCTTCCAGTTGGATTAAACAAAATGCAGTCCATAATACAAGACAATTGCAAAGAATTACAAAAAGTGTTTCTAAATGCTACTAATGTCAATGCTTTTAAAATAAGGAAAGTAGCATTATTGTTAAATTTAGTTTTCTTTGGTTTACTGGTCTTCTGTTTCTTCTATCCAAAGTATAAATCCATTCTTCTGTGTAGTTGCTGTTAAACATAAACTACGGATATCAATTCCACATTTAGCTCTTTTAACATTAGAATACATGTTACATAGGCTGTCTGGAAGTGATATATGTCCTTCTCCTCTGCAGTCTCAGAACCCCAAATCTAATCAAGTTGCTAGAGTCCTAGGGGAAAGGCTAGGATCCAGTACTGCTACAGAAGATGACAGACAGGAGTTGTATAAAGGACAGTTTATTAGTGAAAAAGCCCTCTTGTCTTCTTTGTATTAAATGTTAATACTTCCTAAAAGAAAATTTTGAGCAAAAACATTGAAGGACTTACTCCAGTCCAAAAAAATTAAAGTAAACTTTCCACTATGATTCTTCTAGTGCTCATTTTAGATTCCAAAATTTGAAATCTGCACAGAGTCGGCAAAGAAGAAGAAATAACTGTACCTTTATAACTTTTCTGTAGAGTGACTCAAGAGTGTAGTGGTTTGGACTATTAAAGAACTACGAGTACTGATGGCTGAACAATGAATGCTCAGATTTTTTAGCAGCTAGACATACTAATTTTAAATTTTCTTCTGCAGAATTGGTTTGATTTAGAAAAAAAAAAGATATCTATCTAATGACAAGAAACTACTAATAATTAAAACCCTAAGTGGATAGGGTTCTTTTTAACCCATTGTGGTTTGTTTGTTGTTGTTTTTTAATTCAGCAGTGCAAAGAACTTTAACGCAGTAAAAGGAAAAAATACTCAAAAAATTGTAAAGAAACAGATGCAGAACATTAATCCAGTTTATGCATACCAAACACAAGATAAATCTGGTTATCAATTTGTGCAAGAAAGTTTTTGGATTTGATAAAAGCAGAAGAAAGATTTTCTATTTTTTCAGGATGTTGTAAAGGTTAAAAAAATAGTTATTTTAACTTTGCAAAACCAAGGCAATACATGGATCAGCTTAATTTTTATTCTTGTTTTTATCATTAATAATGCTGATTTTATTCAAAATGTGTTATCATTTACCTTCTGCTGGGGGATTGAAAATGGTGGTTCTAAAATTTTTATTTTTTAATGGAAGTGGCAGAATAAATTCTTCTTTTTGGTGAGCTGATTTAATTCTGTATGGAAATTCCATTTGTCAGATACTATTATAGTTCTACTGTCCTGAGCTGTACCGAGAAAGCAGATAGCTGTAGTTCTTGCTGTTTGGATTTTCCTCTGGAGCAGAACACCTTGGAAACTTCAGTGAACAATGAGTAAGGAGATAGTGATGACCCCAAGCGTTTAAATCACACTGTGCATTCTGCTCTAAGCACTGCATACATAATATTAGATACTGTAGCCCTGGGAGGATGCCAGGGGGATGGGAGCAGTCTTTTTTCAGTGGTGCCCAGTGATAGGACGAGGGGTAATGGGCATAAACTTGAACATAGGAAGTTCCGTCTTAACATGAGAAGGAACTTCTTTACTTTGAGGGTAGTGGAGCACTGGAACAGGCTGCCCAGAGAGGTGGTGGAGTCTCCCACTCTGGAGACATTCAAAACCCACCTGGACGCTGTCCTGTGCAACCTGTTGTAGGTGACCCTCCTCTGGCAGTGGGGTTGGACTAGATGATCTCCAGAGGTCCCTTCCAACCCTAACCATTCTGTGATTCTGTGATTCTGTGAACTACATGTTTTCTTAAATTCTGCTTTGTGGACCTAGCTCTCCATGCATAGGCATATGGGACATTTAATAACCAATGCTTCAAGATTAATTACTCATCACCAAAACCCAGAATTCATTTGGCACTTGTGTCCAGCGTTAATAACAGCTCTGTTGTGTGTGAACATCAAGACCAGAAAGTCTTCCATCTGAAGTTTTCCTTTGGACAGGCCTGAATTAATAGATTTTAAAGCACACATGGTGGACTTATTAGAGAAGAATTCAGCGTGTTTAAGGAAACTGTATATATGTTAAAAGCACTGGAGGTATAATCTTCCTTGAGAAATAAATAACTAGAAATGGAAAACAAATCCTATGTAGTTCTTCATTGTGATTGTTAACAATAGGTGGTATGCCATGCTGTCAATAATAGAGAAAAAAAAATTTAAGTGCATTACCAGCTTTTCTTTCAAACTTGCTTTTCTGCTTTGGTGAACTTGCTGTATCATGTCCTGCAGTCTTTATTAATACACTCCAAAAAGGATAACGCTAATGTGTTATCCAAACTTGTCATGTAGGAGAATAAAACCACAGATGAGAGAGCAAATAAAAATTACAATTTACACTGAGTCATATATGCCAAAATTTCTGCATTATTAGTTAATCGAGTGGCTAAATACAGCAATAGAAACCATCTTTTCTCACAAAAATCTTAAATCTAGGCAGACGTCTATGCCCATAGAAGACTCATCTACCTCTCACCTTTGAGGAAATATTACTAATTTACTATTGCAAACAGTGAAAATTGAACTAAGAAAAATGATCTGTGGCAGTCTGGGTTAAATTTGAGTTAAAAATGGGCAAAGAAAAATAAGCATATTATGAAATACATGCACCTTGAATCAAGGTGGTGTAAAGCTGTTTGGCTGTGCAACCTCAGGGGTCTGTAACGTGTCAGGCTGAGGTCTCTGCTCTTGCCATATAAATAAGGTCAGTGGGGGATTTCTAATCTCAGTGCAGAGTGGTCCTGATGATTCGTTAGAGGGCACATGTTTTTCAGGCACTCCTGACCCAACTGCCCAGCTTAATAATGGGGACACTTTCTGCTGAAATTGGCAGAGATGTGAGACTGGCCTTTAAGAGTCCCACCAGTGTACTCAAATCCCACCCATTCCCGCCTACAGGCTGAAGTAATACATGTGAAAGAGCTTCATCTCTTGTAACATCTTCAGTACTCCAGTTGCCCACTGCAAACCAGGGTTTCCTCAGGACTAGCTCCAAAGAGAGTGGGGTAACTGAGCAAGGGATGTCATAGCTCCTAGTCTGAGTTTGGTCCTCATTCCTCCAAACTCCAAGGAGTGAATTTGAAAAACCTGAGGAAAGCAGTGCTCTGCCATAAGGATCGACATTTGCCTTCCTGGACTTCTTCCCATCCTCTCCTATTCGCCTTTCTCACCCCGGACTGAAATATCATTGGCTCAACTGTACGTCTATGAGAAAGCTACTTGTGTGTCAGGGGACAACTGAATTCAGTCAGCCAACTAGATAAGGTTTTGGGTAATGTTGTTTAGTGTTTTAACAGTCTCTGCAACTTAGCCACAGCAGGAGACTCTGTCAATGTGCGGTAAACAAGAGCCAATTGATTTTGTAATCTCACAAGGGAGGCCTGCCTTCACATTAGACTAAAGCTCTCATTTCTTTTGCTCTACTAAATCTACAAGCTATAGAACAAACTGCACTCTAGTACTTCATATGTTTAAAAAAAGAAAATCCATTTCCATCTTCCAAAAGACAGAATTGCAGGTGCAGAAGGTCAGCACAAGTTCCCAGGCACTCTGTAGCACTGAGCTCTTGAAAAAGAGCTTTTTTGAGGGTGGGGGAAAGCAACAGAGACAATTTTAGCATCAGCTCACCTGTGGTATGAACTGCGTCTTCCTTACTGCATGAACTTCCTTTCGTACAACTGTATTTGTATGAACAATGAGAAATAATTTTTGTAAAACCAAAAAAAAAAAAAAAAAAGGAGGAAACAGAGGTGTTACAGAGTAATGTAAAATTTGTGCTTTTACAAAGAAGCCAAGATTTCTATAAATTATTTGTAATGTGTTCAGAGCCTTCGCGTGTGTCCCTTGAGGCCACTAAAACTGTCTTCTCTGGCATGTGCACAGGGTTTAGGAAAGGAGATCAGTTAAGGGCTGAGGCTTTTGGACATTCAATATTTTACCTTCCAGTCTTGTTTCAGCACTGTGCACCTTTTTAATGCCTCGTAATTATCAGATGTTTGGGGGCTTTTTGCAGTGCTGTATTTTCCTATAATCTACAAATGTATTGGTTTTTTCCATTATTTATGGTAAGTTTAAAGAAAATTAGAAGTCTTCAAAAAAACTCCTAAGAATACCTTTTCAAAAACCGTAATTCTAGAAAAATGTTTCAGTCTCATTTTCACATTGAGGGAGCACCTTATTTATTCCTAAGGAGCTGAGACCAGTCCCAGGAGTCATGGCGTGGGAGCTGAGGAGCCGGGAGCTCTTGGCCCGGTCCTGAGCCCGCAGGCAGCCGGGCAGCCGGGTGCGTGCTGCCACCCCACACACTCCCTGAGAAGCTCCACTGTGGTGGGAGGCCAGTTTTCCTAAGCCTGTTTTCTTTAAATTCAATGGACTGTACCCCTTAGCAAAATTAAAAATGTCCCTAAGCCTCGTTTTGTTCTCTAGGCTGCACCTGGGCCCCATGCTGTCTTTTTGCAGTAAAGTCCAAGTGCAGGTTCTGCACACCACCAATCCCAGTATTTGTTTCAGTTCCTTGTAGAATTCAGGCAGAAGATGTGTCTCTGAAAGCTCTTAGTAAACTTATACAGCTCTTAAATCTACAATTGTGTCCAAGATAAATGCATTACAACAATAAAGTTTTGGGTTTTTTTCAACATGAAACACCCAAGGGTGAGGAAACACCAGAACTTAGGCTGCATTACCAACTGTAGTCCAATCCTTTTTGTGTGAATTGAGATATATGTTAACTGCATGTTTTTATTAAAAAGAATTCCTGGTCTCATTTAGTATGGGAGACACCCAGCATATTAGGTTAAATGGTTAGAGATTTAGAAAATCTTCAAGTAATTAAATGTAGTTTTAAAACAGGACGTATCAGCCATCTTAAGCCAACAATAGCTGTGCTTTTCTTTGTGCTATCATCTGTTCATCCCACTTCTTTACCCAGAGTCTTCCTTCAAATTTATGTCTTGCTAGCTTAACCTGGTATCTGAAGTTGAGATTTACCATGTTAAATGACACTAAAATACAAAGATTATTTTACATCCTTATATATACTTTAACATGTTGAAGATTTTTGAAAGAAAATGAAGTTTCTAACAGTTTTAGCATTTTCTCTTAAGTGCCGGCATGTTTCACTCATTTTAATGACAAGGAAAAATGCTTTTCATGAAAAGCAGCGGCTAAATATTGCAAGGTATTTTGAAAGGAAGATCATAGACTTTGAGTTAATTGACAGCTGAGTTATGGTCAAAGGAAAGTGTTTTTTTCTTTAACATTTAACAAAACTTTCACAGCTGCAATTGTGTTGAAAGATAATATTAAATTCTTTAAACTTATAGTCAGCCTGTCAGAGATTCAAAGCACAAACTAAAATAGCGTTCTAGCAATTGAGGTGCACTTTCTCAGGTACATCTCTTTCTGGTGCCATTGGGAGGCATGCTATTTTTCAAAACACTTCATTGCGATTTGTCATAGAACTGAGGTACCTTTATTAGTATTTTCTCTTTGTATGCCAGTTGTTTCCATTTTAAGTCTTGCATAGGAAGAAATGGTAATATAAGGAAGCAAATTCAATATCCTAGGTTAGAATGTATTTTGCAAGCAAATAAAACAAAAACATAATATGTAAATTTGCAATTACAAAATAAAGTCGATTCTGGTTGGGTTTGGTTTTGTGGGTTTTTTTTCCTTTTGGAGTCAATGTCAGTTTCAAAACTGTAAGAGAAGAAAAAACATCAGGCAGTGTTAGGTCCTTAATCTTCATCCTTACTCCTCCAGGCTGTCATTACTCATTGATAGTCTGACTGACGGGAGCTGGACAACTTGCATGATATTCTGAAGTACTGATTTTGATAAGGCAAAGTAAGTAACATTTGCAAAGTGCTTAGCTAATCTCTGGTGTATTGGAAAGGCAACATTTCTTTCTTCAGTCTAGAAGCCCTAGAATTGAGGATGCAGGATCCCAAGAGAGGATAATTCCCTTCAGAGAGAGGTTCATGTCAGCTTTCCCCACAGAGAGATGGATGAATTTTAATTGGGTGCACCTGGGACTTCCCCAGCCCCCAGCAAGTCTCTCTGCTGACTTCCAACTCTGGCAGGGTCGAGTCTCCCCAGCTGTAGAGTTGTATTTGATCCTTTGAGAAAGTGTCAGTTGAGATTTCATAAATATAGCTTGACACCGAGTGCCTCCATCTCCATATTTACAGCTTTAACAAAGCCACATCAGAAACACTAATGTAAAACACACCAGATATTGAAATGGAGAAAGGGAACAAGTTATGCAACCCTTTATCTATTGAGGTTAGATGGCCCAAAAATTTATGCAACTTCTAAAAGGACAGAGAAACTTAATTAATCCTTTTTTTGTTGTTGTTGTTGTTCTATACATATCCAGAAAGAGTTAAAAAATACTTATGAGCATCAGATTCCCCTGGGCATCCCTATCCCCCACTATCCCACTATCCTGATCCCTTGGGTAACCTCTTTCCCATACTTTCCAAGCTTATCAATCAAATTCTTCCTGGTTAGAGATATTTACACCCGTGTCAGTGAATCCAATGCAACCAGAAGCTGTTTCTCTGTCAAAGATTTTGTATTCAAGATTTGAAAACATATATTTATTAGCTATGGTCCATAGTCCTTCCCATGGGCTGTTAGATTTTAAGGGAAAGTAGTATTATTGCTCTAAAAAATTGTAAATTTGCCTTAGTTTATAATAAAAGCAAAGGACTGGTTTTCTTTGAAAGCAGTGCTGGTGAATGTATGGTTATTGTTACCTCTCAAAAGGAAAAATTCTTCCAAAGTCCATGATCTTTTGTGGCCATAAAGTTTGATCTCATCTTTTTGTCCTTCAGACAGCTTCGCTTCACTCCTCTAATACATTAGTAACCTTCCCCACCCAGATCTCACTGAAACATCAATAATTATCTGCCATCTAGAAACCCAGTACCCTGCAGGAGGCTCATGTCACTTCTGAGAGAGTGTCTGAGTGAGGAACGAAAGCAAAGTCAAGTCTGACTGTTTGCCAAGAACGCAGAGGAAAGCGATATTGCCAGCCAGAGCAGGGCATTCGGTAGAGGGAGGCTGGAGCACATGGAGTGGCAGGAGAGGTTGGGTACCTTGTCCTGAACCCAAGGTCAAGCTGAAGGCAAGATCACAGTTGGTTCTTTTGCCATGTTTTTTTTATTCTTCCCATTTGTAATATTTTTTAAGAGAAAGATGCTATCAGATGGGAAATTCCGAGCCACAGAGCAACGTCAGCTGCTACCTTAAAATATATACCTTAAAATATATTGCCCAAATTCTCTGTCTGGGTTCTGATGTCTTCCTCACTCACTAGCGTGAAAGAACATTTGGGAAAAATCACCATGCTTGAAAGTTAGGAATGTCATTAAAGGAGTACAAGGGAAAAAGAACATGATGCGAGGAATGCAAATTTGACACATACTGTATTGAAGTTCAACCTATATAAGGCTGCAGAAAAGCTGAAACTTCATTATGGACATCTAATTAATATTTGTTGTTCTTGATGTTAATAATATCTATGTTGGCACTGGATGCTTATGGTATCTCTCTGTCTAGCTTCATCAGATCTGTCTCTCATCAGATCTCTATTGAGACAGCCTTTGATAGAAACCCACTAAAGTTATTCCATAACATGAAAGTCTGTGTCTCAGCAATATACATTTTTAATTGGTCAGAGCTGTTGTTTATGCTGTACCAGACAGTTCCTTTACAATCTTTATCATTTAATAGACTATCAAGAAGTAATTATCGGTTTTGTTTCACATTTGTCAAATTGGCTGCAATATACTTTCATTAGGGATTCAAATAAATTTTAAGTGTTGAATTGTGTATCCTGTCTTGTTTTCAACTGGTAAAAGTACATACTAACATAACCTGAGGAAGAGGAGTGTCTGCTTGCTAAGGGTACCAAATAGCTTATTCTTAGGTGATAACTTATTTCTTTTCTTTTTATAAATGAACATAAATTAACTTACATACTTAAGCATTGTGGTATGTCATTAATTCTATGTAGAGGCTGTAACTACTGTTCCGTTCAAATCTATAATTTAAGTGAGGCTTTGCACTCGGTCTGTGTGAACACAAGAGACAGATACCATAATAGCTTGCAACAATTGACCTGGTAGAGCCATTTTGGAATCATCTGAGGGTAATATACTTGATCCTGCAACCTTTCCTCCCACAGGCAGTCTGATTTCAATCTTACAGTTGCAACAGAGGCTATTACCATGGCACCATCTCTGATTCATGGGCTTATGAAGAATGAAAGCATTATATATGGGAACTCTCGTTTTGATCTCTCAGCCATAGTAGGATGCTGGAATGGAAGGGGTTCAAAACACATTGTCTGAATCTTGTAGCTGAGATGATGAGGCGTGATCAACACGGGCACATGGGGGGATGGAGGCCAACAGGTTTCCCTGTTGCAAGCTGGGAAATTTAAATGTCTTGCCATCTGGCTGTTGGAACAGGAATATTTTGGGGAAGTGGGAAATTCCTCACTAACTGATAAGTATAGTCCTTTCCTCCCCTTTGCTCGCTTGGGAGGCACAGTTTAAGGTAAGGCTCCTGTTCTCAGAGGAAGCCAAGATGGTGACCATGTCACATTTTCTGTCCCATTTAACAAGGAGTAGCAGGAGAAGCAAAACAGGGGTCAGATATGGGAACAACCATAGGATGGATTTGGTGGTGGACCTAAAGAATATAGTGTATTTGGTGGCAGAATAAACTGCATGGGTAGGGAAAAGGGAAGATGTCACACCGCTACCACCCCAGTCCTGGCTCCTCTCGCACTTCTCAGCTGTGATGAAGGGATGCGGGGTGTCCCTGTCACAAAGGAAGAAGTGACTCAGAGTAGACCACCCTCTGCCCTCGGGATTCCTCACACCAAGGACTAAGTGAATGGAAAGGCTTAGCAGCGCCTGTCTTTATAATTGCTCATGCACTTTCTCACTGGGACCACCAACAGATCCCAGGAAGGGCACTAGTCAGGTGAAGGCTGGAGGCTGTATGGAGCTCAAGTTATATAGGCAGAGAATTACTGTGGTAGTCTATGTCAGGATGGAAAAATCAAGCTGAGCATGAGGAGTGACACTGCCATCAAAGTTGCAGAAACTGGGGCTTGTGGGCGGTGGTGCCGGGCCAGCCCCTCTGCAGGCCCAGATGGCTGGTGTGGCTTTCCTGAGGTTTGATAGGTGAAATAGAAGTGTGGATGCTGAAGACTGTCTTCGGTTGGACTTTGTGATGTCATGATTCTGCTCTTTATCAACAAAATAACCTAAACTGACTTTAGAAAAGTAACTGGAAAGGTGGGGGGAGTGAGCGTAGATGCTTTAGATATCTCAGCCTCCCATTAAGCGATGCTTCCTTAACAGCATTGAAGGGGGGTGGGTGGCAGAAATTGGACCCCTCAGATAGCGTCTGAAGCTTCAAACTGTCTTCCTTTTTCTTGTCAGAGAAAAAAAAAAAAAGAAGTCCCTGCTCCTGCAGAAAAGATATTAGCGTCTCAGGCCTGTGAGGGCATGGCAGGGCAGGTACTTCTGTAAGGACTCTTGTGCTTTTAAGTGGCTCCAATTATTTTTGAACAACTAAGTAGAGTGCTCATTAAGCATTTCTCTTAAATGAAAATTTTGACCTACAAGGTCATTTTAATTAACAAGCACAGTAAGTCAGTGTGAAGAGGTTCTGTTAGCACAAACAGTGGGCCCAACCCTGCGTAACACCGTGCTCACAATTACTCTGGGTTTGTGTTCATCCTTGTAATACTAAGAATTTGTAGGACAGGATCATTGCACAAATAAAAATTGCGGCAGCTTAGTTCAATCCAACAGCAGCCACTGCCTCATTATGTGATCATGAGTTGTATCTGCTCTTAGATAATACTGACCAGAGTGCTCTGGCTTGCTGTGACCAGGAGCAGTGCCAATTTACCCTGTTGAGAAGAAAAGTTGACATATTCCAAGACTTTTACCTGCTTTCCAGAGTTTGTCATTTGGGCTGGTATGGTGCAAGATCATACACGGTGATGAAATTTTACAGTTGAATCATCACATTTCAGCCACAAGTCCCATTAGCTGCAGGAGGCTCGAGCTGTCAGACACCCTCCGACTCCAATTAGTACAGCACAGCCCGGGCTGGGGCATGAGTGTCTCCTCTGTGAACCAGTTTAGACGTGCTGAGTCTCACATGTTCTTGCAATACATTTACTAGCTCTCACCTCCCAATGCCCCACTGCTTCTCTCTCAGACTTTCTCAGCACAGCCGCACCATGTCCATGTGGGAAACCCATCTGGCTGCTGGCTCTAGGATACACAAGATCCCGGTGGAGGGACAGGCTAAGGAGGTGCACTGCAGCCAGAGATTCATAGTCATACACAGCCCTATGCTGCTATGAGTCCTCCTGAGTAACATCTTGTTGACCATCTGCATCCCATTCCCTTTACACCACACACCTCTTGTATGACCAGTACTTGTGTACCTGCGCGCCCCATTATCTAAGGTCAGGAACCTAGGGAATTCACAGGATTTCACACTTGGCATCCCAAATGTTTGGACTTTGAGACGGTGAAGCGTGCATGCTGTTACCAGGATGACAAAACCTTAAAATCAATAGCCCTCTCAGAGGGTACGTAAGATTGTTCCGTCTGACAGAGCTCTGTGAAATGGAGGAGTATCCTCCAAAATAAGGATTTGGCCTGAAAACTGCAGGAAACAAGCTTCTAAATTTGGGTCTTACCTTTCTAAAGGGATTAAAGGGCTCATTTTGTAAATGCCTGTTCACAACTGTGCACCCCACTGAAAAATACCAGAGCTTGGAGCATTCTTGCTCAACCTTATTTAGAAAACAATTTTCTTATTTTTAATAAAACTTTGTTAATAGTGAAGCATTTATACTTTTTTTAACAAGTTCATATCCTAAAGTCCTTACTTTTTCCATTCAAACAAGAAGAGAGTTATTAAAATCTATGCATCAAAAAAGAAAAATGCAGAAACTAAAAAGAAATCTGGAATTTGAGTTACAAATTTTCCTTGTGAAATATTAAGATTTTAAGGTGGAATTTTGTGCCTCATGTTACAGCATTGTGCCTCTTACTGTTGCTTCTAAGTCACATAGATGGCTACCTGCTTTTTTTGTATTCAGTATACAAGGGCATATCTCTGCTGATGTAAACTGTGACAGCTCCGTTGAAGACAGCAGAGCTTGGACAATATATGCCAGCTAAGATCTGCCCCTTAGTATTCACCCCCATCTGCTGTGTGACTCAGTCATACCAAAACTGCGGAGCACCTGCTTGCCTGATGTTTTTTTAATGAGTTGAACTCTTCGTGTTGGGTTTGCGTCTCTGCCAGGTTCCAGTTTAATCACATATAATTTTTAGTGTGAAGTTTCACTTTGGGCTTTGAACTTGTAGGCACAGGACAAAAAGTCCTGTTTCTAGAGGAGCTTGCACAGTAATAAAAATAATAATAGCTAGAATACAAGGCAAGTATTTTAATTCATAGGTTATAACATTTAGCTTTTATGAACAGAAAGGAGGGTTTATCCTCGCTAGACAGGAAATAATGAGGTTGACCCATATTCCATAATAGTGTATGAAAATTAACTAAAGATTTGTGTAGCTGAGATAATGAGGGTTTATATTTAAATTTATAGCCTGGCCTAATTGTGTAAAAAGTTTGTGGGAGAAGATGTGTGTGTACACTAATAGATTAGTGGCTGTCTCTGGAGTTTCCAGTCAAATCCTATAAAGCAGTTCAGTATGCAATAAATCAAACTCAGGGGGCTTGCTTGGAACCTGTTTGGCTAAAAGTATCCTAGGATGCACAAGACCTGCTCTCCCAAGAAGCTGATATTCTTTTTTAACTTTCATATTAGAGTCAGGATGTGATATGTGTTTTGCAGTAGACCAAAATATGCTTATTTAAGTAGTAAAATTTATTTACTTGTCAGAAAGTAAAACTGTCAGTAAAAAAAAAAAAAAAAGCTGTGCCATCCCGGAACCACTAATGTAAGCTTCTGGTGAGCTCCTGCAAAAACATGAATAATCACTTACAATGGGATTTCTTCAATTCTTAGTTTTTTCTTAGCAGAAATTATTTTAATCTTTAAAATTCTGGTTTTGGAAAAGCATTATAAAGGAGCAAACAAATTGACACACACAAACTTGTTTTCTTAATGTAAATGTTTTGTGAATTTGTTGTCATAACTATAAAGTAGCTTTGGAAGCATTTGCATGGTACTAATAATATTATTTTTGTAGCTTTATTCTCCCATTTGTCCACGAATTTTATGTATTCTCCAGCGATTAAGAAAATGTAATAGATTTTCAGTCTGGGACAATATTGAAAGGAAAAGTTCCCCTAGTGGTACGTTAGAACATTTTAGTGAAATATAATGTTGACAAAGAAATATTTTAGAACAGGAAGTGAAAAGAATATTGCCAATCTACTGAAATGGCAGGAGAAACTTGGCGTGATGATTCCTTGTCCCTTTACCAAGGTAGGAATTTCACTGAATAACCCGCATTCATTTTGCCATAAGAATACAAGTAGCCAAGCTCCACTGGTTGAAATATATATAAATTTTGTTTGAAGAAAAAGATTCTGGAATATCATTTCTGTAACTCACAAAGCACAGCCATCAGGGAGGAACTTCAACATGATTATTTAAAAATTGAATATGCAACAAATACTCAGATATAGAACCCTTTAAACTGCGTGTCCTGGTTTGTATGTAATTTATTCTAAAAATGAAAGGATGTTTTCCATTGCCCTGTTGCTGTTAAAGACAATCATTTGGGACAGCCTGACAAAAGCATATCAAAGAAAGTCAGGCCCACAATCCTGTCTGTCCTTTCTTTTTTTCCTCTGCATCCTGCCTTTTCTGTGTTTCCTTTTACATTTTGCTATGACTGGGGGAGCGTTCCTGGTGAATATTCTTTTTGCAGCCTGGGGCAGGGAGAGTCCATCAGTGAAAGACTGACATAGGCAATCCACAACATGCTGCCAAATCACAGAGTTAAAACACAGACACAAAACCATTTTCTCAGTGGCTATTTCTTGCAACAGAAATTACAATGTTTTCAAAGAAATCTGCGGGGTTTTTTTAAGTTAGTGGCCTTGCTTTGCAGAATGTTATGCTGTGAGCATAGGCACTCCTGTTGCGGATCAACACTAGCAATGTCAGATGCTCCAGAGAAAAGCACAGGAAACCCAGGAGTGGCAATTAAAGATTAATTGGAATTAGAGGAAGTTTCCTCTTAACCTTCATTAGCTTGTGATATGACCTCAATCTGAAGGACGTTTTTCCTTCAGTTGTTATCACAAATATTCATTATACTTATAAATTGCTAAACCTGTTTTAAATCCTGTTAAGTCTTAGTGATACTCTGTGGTGGTGAGTTCCCTGGGTCTTATAAAAAGAATTTATTTCTGTCACTTTTAAATTTACTGCCTTTAAATTTCCTATTTAAATGGGCAGAAGGAAGATAACCATGTTCAATTTATTTTCTGTATATCCATTTGTAAAACAAGCCCCATTTAAAACAGTTGCGATCTTTTCAACCTCCCTCTGTATAGAATTAATTTGCTTCTACCTTTTTATTTAATACTAATTAAATTCCCTAGTGTGATGCTGAGGATCAATGGCCTTGTCTACATCTGGCCTGCATTACAGATAGCCCTGGGCCACAGGCAGTCTTCCAAGCTATTTCTACACCCACAGCATTGTGTAGGCAGAAGTATTTGGCCCATTTAATCTCCTTCAGCATGCAAAAGTTGGAAGAGACAGTTATGGAAGCTTTTTCTCTCCTCTACCTGCCAGCTGGGTTTTGCAGTGGATCTAGCCCTCATTGATGGGCTTGGGTGTTTCAGGGCCAGGAGTCCAAGAGTGGCTCCCAGTCCAGCTTCTCGGGATATTTCTAGAAATATTTCCAAAGCTCATAGGAGGAGATAGGAGGTGACGGTGCTGATGGGAGAAAGGCTGGAAGTGGGCATCTGCAGCAGTGATGCTTCCTCCAGGGTAACTGCACCTGCGATAACTGATGAGCAGTAGCTTGATGTGCCACACAACCAACTGGCTGATTCCCAGGAGACCTTATTGCCAGATGAAATGTGATGGTGGGTGACATGGTGCTGGACTCCCAGTTTCATGTGTGTGCAGAAGAAAGGCAAGAGTAATGGAACGAAAGGAAGAAGACTTTAATGCATGCATGCCTGTGACAGGTGATGCCAGGGTCTTCCTAGGACAGGTGGTATGCAGTCTGCCTACCCAAATTGTCAAATATTGTTTCACAGGCCAATGGCTTAGTTCGAGGCTGCTGAAACAGTTGCAGACCTCCTGGACCTGTCCATAAGGCTTGTTCTTAAGTGTGATAACATCAAAAATACTCAAAAGCACAAGAGGCATCCAAAGCTCACACTTAGAGCAGTAACACCTGAGCTGCCTCAGAGCAGTCATTTAGAGCATTTCTGAAGGCAAAAGAGATGGGTGGCTGGTGAATTTGATCCCAAACCTTGCCTCCTCACACGTGCTCTTACACTACATTGTAAGTACAACTGGTGTGGGTTTGGGAATACTATATTTTGCATAAGACAGAGATCCTAGTAATTTTTGTTACAGAAAAATTCAATGGTGCTTTCACTGAAATTCTGACCAACTTCCAAAGCGAGTAAATACACCAATGACCAAAAGTTCTGTTGCACTTGGGGATAGCTCGTTTCCACGTGCCCAGGTAAGATGGCAGGAAAAAGCATTTTGTTGTCCAAAGCGTTTGGTGTACAATTTTCTTTGTAGTGATTTTTCCCAAACTTTAAAAAGACATAAGCTAGAACTATTGCTATAAAGTTCTAAAACCAAATTAACCACTAATATTATGGCATCAGCTCAAGGGAAAGTGTCTCATTAGTGCTAGTGAAACTGCTGTAACAACTGTGTACCTTTATACCTATTCAACTGAGAAGTAAATATCCAATATCAGGAAAACAACTTTATTAGCTAACTGTACTATGAAATCACCATTTCAGCCTATACATATTTCTTCAGTACAGAAAAGAAGCTGGAATGGTACTAAGCATTAAAATAATTAATGCCCAGGGCTACTTATATAATAAATATGCTAACTATATTCACATTGTTGGTTGCTTGGTACTACTTACCTGATAAGCGTGTTGCTGAATGAGATTAATTAACAGTATTTCTATTCAGAGGTCAGATCACCTTATGTGGCTCTCAGGTAATAGAATCCTTAAAACCTTATTATTTAGCTGTTGGATTTAATTATCAGATGGAATCTCTAAAGGGTTATAATTCTCCATCTCCTTTTTAGTTCTATTTACCTGTTTCAACTACTCTGTAGTAGTGTAGTGTTTTAAATGGGTTTAAACCTGTTTAAAACACAATTGCTGATTTTAATATACATATACAAGTGATGTAGTTGTCCAGTTTCCTTTTCTGTCACTGTGCATATAAATATGCAGCTATTTCTTTCCTCTTCCAACTTTCATAACTCCTTATTCTGGTTCATTCAGAGATGTGTACTCTGTTTCTAGGTAGCTTAAAAACTGGTGTCCTGGCTCAGAATAACATTATTTCCATGTTGCTCTATATATTAATTAATTTACTGTACTATCTTCACACCACCAAATAATCAAAACCAGAACCCACAATGTTAACCTGACCGTCTGCATTCCTTTTGAGCTTTTAGGAGAAACAGAATTTTTATAAGCAGACTGGCTTTTCTGTGAGTGTATCAGTATGAAATGTATATTGAAAGAAATCTTAGGTGTGAAGAAATTGCCATGTGATAATTGTCTTCCTGAAGCTTATTATACACCTGGAGACAGAACAAAAGTTTGGCCTAGATAATATAATTCAACACATGAACAATCAAAACCAGAAACCACAATGTTAACCTGACCGTCTGCATTCCTTTTGAGCTTTTAGGAGAAACAGAATTTTTATAAGCAGACTGGCTTTTCTGTGAGTGTATCAGTATGAAATGTATATTGAAAGAAATCTTAGGTGTGAAGAAATTGCCATGTGATAATTGTCTTCCTGAAGCTTATTATACACCTGGAGACAGAACAAAAGTTTGGCCTAGATAATATAATTCAACACATGAACAGAAAAACAGAGGAACTGTTAAAATAATGCTGTTAAGATGGCAGAAACATATCACCGAAAATCCAAACACCTTAAAATTCAGGTTTCTTGTGCAATTTCAGTTTGGGTCTTTTGTTCATATAGACTGTGATATTGTCTTCTTGTTACACGGGTGTGAGTATTTTTCACTTAGACTTTTCTTTCACTGAGTACAGTGGACAGGCCCATGTATACTCTGGCACGAGTCAAAGCTCTGTAGATCAGGCTTGTGGCTATGCGACGTTTTTGTTTCTTTTGCAAAGTGCTTAATGCAAGGATCTGCAGGAAGATAAGGGAAAGCGGGGCAGTTTGATCCTTGATTTATTTTGCTCTACTTGAATGGAGCTCTGAAGACCTGCATTCTTACACTGTAATTTGGTGGTGTTCGTTGTTTGGGTGGTGAGTTCAAGGCTATGGAACCCATCTTAAATTTTTAGTTTTAATAATAAAATTTTAATATCACTTTCTGTATGTTTTGTTGAAAAAGAAAAAAAAAAAAAAAGAAACTGAAATATTTCTATCCACAAGGTTCATCTGCAGCTTTGCAAAGAGAAGCTTCAATAATAGACTTTTTTTATGTGAGCAAATAGCACAATGGATCAGTTGTATCTGTAGATTTTCTGCTGCTCTATAGGGTCTTCTGTTTGTAGGGGGCTGGGTAGTCTATAGTGCACATGTGCTCCCAGCAGGCAAGGAGTGATGAAATTCAATTATCTTATACTCCATTACCTTGGAAAGAACAAGTACTTACAAAGTCTGATTTTGCCACTCATCCCTCTGTTATCCCATGCCCAGGGGACAGTGTTTGGGGAGTGCAGTTATGTTATGTTGTGATAAGGAGATGCCCATTGCTGTCCCATCGGATGTCAGATTTTTGTGTGCTCAGCAAGGACAGAATCTGCAGAAATTTTACACGGCCAGGACAATGGTCATGTGCAAGGTTCAGGTTTTGAAAAGTTTAGTGATTTCTTTGAGGCTGCAAAAGGCACTACTTGACATAAAGACATTCTCTTCGTAGGTTTAAGTTCTGTTCCTAAGCAGATATTTTCTTAGAGCATTTCAAAGTCAAGACATATTGATTTTTTTATCAGTGTCCCAAATATTTTTCTGTGACCTTATTCTGGGAAACAGCTGGACCATTTTGACTTCAATTTTCTATCAGAAGTTCCAAGCAAGTAGAAGGAAGGTTATTACGGGATTTTTCTGGCAGCCTGGTGACAAGCAGTAATTGTGACTAGCACTGTCTATGATATAAGGCTCCCAAACCACTGCAAAGCAGCTCCATGGACAACTTGCCTTCCAGGCTGATGTCCTACCCAGAAATATTCTCCTGTTTGCCTGCAACACTGCCAGGAGAAACACATAGGTCTGGGCCCACATGTTAATCACCACAATTGCCACAGAATCATGAGCCAGTTACTTTAAAATACAGTTGCCATCTGTTTGAGGGTGAATATGGCCCTGGTAGGATGGATGTATCTTTTTGTATGACAAGTTTCCTGTGCAGAGGTTCTCTTTTCTGTTGCTTGATCAGAGGATGATGCCACAGGACTTGGTTAGATCTGTTCAGATCTACCTGACACAGCTGTAAGCTGGAGGAACCATTGCTGCTTTCATTCATGTAATATTTATCCTACCTCCGCTACAGAATATCATTGTCTGAACCTCCCTTTTATTACTGATGATTTTCTGCATTGCAGTTTCTTTTTCCTATGCTGATCATTTTTTGCAAGACCAATTACTTCTTTCTCTCTAGATCCTAAATTGAAGTGAGTCACACTTCAGGCCTTAAGTATATTTGAAGTATATATCCTTCTGAATTTAGTTTAAAGAGACAAACAAAGTAGAGTTCTGTCTTCTAAAAAATTGTATTGTGGAGATGTTGACATCAGATACCATGTCAGGATTTTATTTCTTTTGTTGGCTTATTCTATGTTCGTTTATCAAAGAAGTTTAAAACTACTGAGTTAAAACGCTTTAAATAAGGTTGTTTTCCAGCATGGCTTTGCATAGAAAAAATGACTGCAAAAACTGAAGTGCTGTTTCTAGCTGAGGTTATTTAAGATTTTAAAGATGGTAATGCTATGTTGTAACTTTAATATATTCTACAGTAAGACAGTACAGACTCTGTCACTGCCTTTCTTTTTTTTTTTTATTTGGGTTTGGTTTTCTATTTGGTTTCGAGCAGTTCTCTGCTCACTTGGTATTTCTGCAAGGAACAGGAAAAAATGATGTCAATGTTAAAAAGATTAACACTGTGAAAAGATCCATTGAATTATGAAATCAGCCCTCATATGTCTAAAAGTTCAAGAGCGAGACCTGCAAAGCACTGCATGCCTTTAGATCCACAAAATCAGATGGATATATATATTTGGGTGCCTGCTCTGTTCAGACTAGAGACCGGCTGCTCTTCAGTCAGCTCTGCTCCTGGAGCTGTGTAACTGCATCACTGGGGCAGCAAGCCCAGCTTAATACACCATAACTTTGGTTTGAAAATGTTTATAATTTTATCCGTATTTTACATGCTACACTACCAATTCAAGTGCCTGTACAGTTTCATAGACCCTTCAAGAGATGAATTTATTATAATACTGTTGTCATAGTTTCATTGGTTGCCTGCAATTCTCCAAAATCTCTGCTCTCTCTTTTGACTGTTGCTTCGCTATATCAGTCTGGTTCTGAAAAGAAGTGAAATGCTGTATTTACACTATACTTTCAAAGCATCCACCAGGGATTGCTAGTTTTAAGCATTCTGTGACACTGTTTGCTGATGCCTGTGCGCCACGAATAAAACATTTTAATAGTTAAGGATTCCAGAAGAACTAAAAAATTTGTCATGAAGGCATTGCTGTATGTTGCATCATTCGGTGTTTTCAGATATTGATGTGCAAGAGTTCATTAAACATGCTGGATACTGGTGTACCATTTCTATATCCAGCACATATGCAATGTTTTTTATTTCCACCACGCATTCTAGTATTGCTGCAGTAAATATGTAATAGTATCGATAAAAGATTTATATACAAGTCAGTATCACACAGTAAATGACAAAAGAGAACCATATTATATTTTACAGGGATTTTAGAATGTAACATAATTGCCATAATAGGCTGGGTAAAGGGTGAAGAAAGTCAAAGAAAGATGAACAAGTGTAAAGCTTGGTTGAAACATTTCCACAGTAATGATTTTAGCTACCATTTTCCGCTTCAAATTAGGAGAATGAAAAATACAGATCAGAATTTGTCTTTTTTAAGTGTCTGTTCTTAAACATTGAAAGTTTTCAGCTGTTTTAATGACAGAATCAGCACAATATATGTCTTGCTGTTTGGAAGGTCTGTTATACAGAATATCATTGTGGTCACTTCTAGTTTCATCATTTGCTTTTAATTTTCATTTGGACAAACAGATTGCAGTGTAACGATTTTAAACAATATACAGTAACTAGGGCTGAGAAAATATTAGCATATAGTTGACAGATTTCTAATGATACTAGAGAAAATAATTGAACAACTAATTTAGAAGTTGCATTTTGCGGGTTCTGAAATGGCTATAACTAGTTTACATTTTTTTCATTAAATTAAATGTGCCAAAAAATGCTTTTTAAAATATTGTGGTTCAGCACTTACAAACTCACACTTTCTGTGAGAATGTTTGTTTCTGACATTGTACTTCAGAGGTCAATTTTTAAATTTTGACATTGCATAAAATTTTATACATTTTCCAAAATTTTACACATAAAATTTCTACCCTGTGATTGAAAAAAATAGCTGTCAGGAACAGTGCAACAAACCACTAAATTGTCATAATTACCTTTCTCCGTATAGTTTAACTCAACCTTATCATTCATATAGCTGTTCCTGACAGCTAACTCCTACACTGGGAAAAGCAAAGAAAAAGCTGATGTGAACATAGAAGTGATACATATTTATGTATCCACCTGTTCCAATGAATCCTGAATTATGTATTGTAAACACTATACATAAAACAAACTTTTTTAAATCATGTTCATCATAATCATCAAAGTCTTGATGTGGGCAAAGATCTACCCAGTTACAGGTTTAAACACCAGGCTCTTGTATATCTTTGCTTTCTTAATCCCTCCTATGCTTATTCCCTGCCATTTCGTACACTGTCAACCAGTAAAAAAACTGAGTATGTGTCATTTTTTAGCCTAGTGAGGATGTTCCCCCTATAGGGAAATATGTAAACTCCAGGTTCTACCCTATTAAATATATATTCATAAGAAGTGAAAAGGCAAAAGCAAATGAAAATCTTTGCTTTTTGACTGAGCACACTGGTAAGTCTGTACTTCTGGAAAGTGAAAAAATGGCTTCAAATCTCCTCTGAACAGGAAGGCCGCGTCTTTATGGGGAGTACTTGCGCTCTGAGTTTATATTAAACAAATAGTATCCCTTATGAATCTCATCCAGAAAAAATATCAGCAGCCAAATCTATCCTGAATCTCATTCTGAATCTCTGAATAGTTATGGAGTGACCAATTTGTGATATTTAGGCAAATTTACTTTTCATCCAGCTCCATTCAGAACAAGCATTGTCAAGCTTAAATCCTGTCTTTTTCATATTTTGGTCCTTGGTTATGGATTTTGTGTTCTTACAGCATCATTCCAACTTTCAGTGACAAAATTAATTCCCTGGTAAGTTCTCAATTTACAATACTATTGTCCACATTATTAATTGTAATTAGCATTATCTGATCCATAATCCATGCTTGGCTGAAACTCAAGGTTCTCAAGAGCTAATCCCAAAACATATTGCTAAGTCAAAAACCTGGGAAATAGGATGAATGGAAAAAAATGGAATTACATCTACTGCATCTGAAACCCTCCAAATTTCAATTTGCAAAATTGTATTTTACAAAGCTATCTTCTGCCAATGAGGGTGACTCTTTAAATGATGCTGCGAGGTAGTGTAATCTAGTGGTTCACAGAGAATCACGAGTCCTGGATTCTGTCCCATGAATGGCCAATGATTTAGTGAGTGACTGTTAGAAATTCCATCTTTTTGTGCTTCTATATTCCCATCTGCAAAAATAAGAATAATAATATTTGCTTACTTTATTTGAGATTTAAAAACATTGGTGTATTCTGAAGAAAAGACATTATAAAGCTGATGCTTTACCCATTAAATAAAATGGGAAATTTTTCCTTTTTTTTTTTTGTTGACCATAGCTGCCTCCCGTATGAGCAAAATATGTTATTAAAGGGAATATTTAAAGTGAATTTGAATAGGAGCAAAGGACATGCGTGCCATTTGTGCCTTTGAAATTATCGCTATTTTTACATTCCAGCAGTTCTTATGATAATCATCGCTTCTGTAGGTAAAACGTCTATGCTTTTAGAAAACTAAGGAGCCAGTGCATACAATTGTGCCAGCTCTAAATATCATGAATTCATTTCTGATGAATTTCAGTGCATGCAAATCTCCTTTCCATTGACTTTAATGTGAGTTGGCCCAGATCCAAGGGATTCAGTGCACGCTGTAGCTACCAATCTCAAAGCAACTTCAATGATGCCACTAGTAATAACAGTTCCACATTCAAAACCAGGTGAAGTTATTTTTTCAGATTTAATCAGTTAATCTGTTGGGTTTAGTATCATGAATCAAAAGCACAGTTTAGGCTACCATATCTAAATAATTCTTAACATATTGTTACTGTATTTTGTAGATATTTTGGAGTAATCTGTAAACACATATCAGTAGCCATGTGGAAAAGATGAGCTGAGCACAGTAACCAGATTTAGCACTTCATATGGAAAATATTCTGCAAAGCTGTTGGAGAAATTAGTTATTCAACTTCACATTTGAAAAACAAGTTTTGCTTTGAGCAAGTAATTTAAAGAACAAACATAAAATACCTCAGTAGTGAGGATGATGCTGTAGAGAACTATGATTTACCTGAAGTCAGCACATAAACTCTTGAATATAAGGATCCTTGCAATTCAATAAATGCTGAGTTGTAACTAGAGGCAAATTCAGCCTTAATTGAATAGAAACATATTTGCATGTCCTGGAAATCTCAGAAAAGTAAAAATATTCAACAGTATGGCTCAGAAGCTAAAATGCCATCCATCCCATTTTTTATCATTTTCTCCATCTGCTTCCATCTGAACCTGCTGATAAGAATATAGAATTGTTTTTTGGTTTGCTGTTTATAGTAGCTAAAGCTCTTTTCATTATATAGCTCAGATAAAAAATTTATTACATCCTTCCAGTGTTCTTTCATTGTGTTTGCTTAGTTTTCCAGAATAAATGATTTTCAATTACTGTGGGTTTTTAGCAAGCAGTATGTTTTGACCCTACTTGACCTGTTGCTACTATAACTTTATGATTATTAATTTGTACTGTCACAGAACATAAAAGACAGGCTTTTTTTGTAGTTACCAAACAAATGAGTATTAGCTGATATCTGTCCAGAAGAACTTACAATCCAAGAAATCTCTTGACAACTCGAATGCAGTGAACAGAATAAAATCAGCTTTCAAAACATGTTGAGGGGTTGCCTGACCAATTCTTAAAAGTCTGATTCTGCTTCAGAAGTAGAAGGATAAATTAAGTTTGCATGCAGCTTTGTGCTGCCAAGTCTATGGCTAGACTGTTTCTAGGACCTAAGTTATCTCATTCACACCAATAGTGTAAATGCGTCTGCAATTCTTGGGGCTTACATGCTACAGACTGGCAGCAATATTTAGTCCCTTTTTTTCAATGGAAATTCTGCATGTACACCTCAGTTCACAGTGAGAAAAAACAGAGGGCTTGGGTGGACCTAAGAAGAGAATTTAGATGAGAGAATTTAAATCAGCCATTTTGCTTGTCTTGATTTTACATTTTTACACTTGATTTTACATTTTACACTTATTTTTTTTTTTTTTACATTCTGCTCTTTTCTTAAACATCATAACAGCTGTGTTTAATGAGTTGCATCTGAAATAGGTCAGTAAAATATTACCTGCACGATTAGAGAGAACCTACTGGGTACGTGAGTGTGATTAAGAGTTCTATAGCTTAGATTTGATTAAGATGGCATGTACAATTAAGGATTAAGGGAATATTGTTGTAAAACAAAAAAGCAAATTTCTCTTTAATATGCAACAAATGACAATGAAAAGTATTTAAATTAAAAAGATCTAGACAGTAAAAGCAGGCAGTCAACAACACATAAGTGTTTTCTGAAGGTGTGTGCCTCCTGAGTATGTTGTGCATTGAAACACATCTTGGAACCAGAATCAAAGGCTGAATCTGAAATGGAAAAAAGGAGGAATAAATATGGAAGCTAAATTTATTACACCCATTATATATTTTTTGTGTGTGTCTTCCTTTTTTTGTACATGTGGTTTGAGCTGCGCTGGCCAAATGAGTAATATATGCTTCAAAAATGTAGTCACAATCACACCTTGCTGGGTTGAGAAGCACACCTACACCATCATCAAGAACAGTGGTCCTGAGAAAAGCCTCTTAGACAGATTTTATGGAAATCACAACACTTCTTAAGTTTTCTGATTAATTTCTAATGATAATTGAGAGTGAATCAACCCAAATTATTAGAGATAGCACGTAAAGAATTCCTATTAAAGAAAGAGGGGCCACATTTGTGGGAAGATGTATGAGAATGGAATTGGGGATCTGGAAAAAGCATCTCTTAACAGTGACTGGTTGGAACCTGCAGAGAGAAAAGAGGGGGCAGGAGTGGAGCAATAAAAGTAGACAAGTAACTTGCTTGTAGAGAAACTGTAATTCCAGGAGACAAGTTGTCTGCATTCCTACATCCTATAACCATTCATGCTACCAATTATCCTTAGAATCGTAGAATCATAGAATGGTTTGGGTTGGAAGGGACCTTTAAAGATCATCTAGTCCGACCCCTCTGACATGGGCAGGGACATTTTTTTCACTAGATGAGGTTGCTCAAAGCCTTCCGTCTTCATTTCTACTGAAGACTGCAGTTCCGTTGGAGTTTTTAATGTAATTACTAGCATATAGGTGATTATCCCTTCTTCTGAAGATAAAAGGGAAACTGAAGAATCCAGTAGATCTATATACTTTGGAAACAGAACCTTGAATACAGGGACTTTTCATCCTTTTTGTATTTCTAGCTTATTTTTAACATTCCATCCTTGTGTAAATGTGAAGTGTTCAGTATTCAGCTGAAGGTTAACCTAGTAAAAGATACTCTTATTCCAGAATACCCATGCATAGCAAGAACTATAGAAAAGCAAAGCACAGTCTACCTTAATCCCAGATTTCTTTCAAGTGGAAATAAATTCTGATGGGAAAAAGAAATGGGGTTGAAATGAGAAAATCTGGACTTTTATTAAAATACTAAATTAGGCAAGTTGCATATTTCATGTTGACAAAAAAAGAGAATTTTGACAGAGCAGCTTATATAACACTATAGTTCGAGGCTCTGAGGGCCACTAATGTTTGGGCCAGGATTTTTTGATATATCAGACATAAGAAGCTTACGTTTTCTTGAGCTATTGAAACTACAGCTCCAGGAAGATTTAATTGTAAGAAAAATATACTTGGAGCTACTCGTCAAAGATAACATCAAGGTCTTTAACAATAGTAAAAGGAACTAATGAAAGAATCTGTAACAATAGTGACAATGGGAAGAAAGAGTGAAAAAAAGAAGAAGAACCTTGAAGGAAAAAAGGGGAAAAAATAACATTTTATATTTTTAATTTAAAACTATTGCCTTACGCATCTTTTAATTCTTTAGTAGATTTTTTTTTAGGGAACATTTATCTTTGCAGCCTTTTTATATCATAGTGATGGGGTGTTAATGTACTATAATTTGCTTCTGTACTGGAACATATGGCAACACTGTCTGGTTTTGTTATTTTGATCATTTTCATCTTGCATCAACTGCATACAAATGGAGTTACAAGGTATTTTCTTCAGCAAATGTGAAAAATAGATTGTAGATGTTGTCAGTCTACTGTATGATTTTGAATGGACAACACAAAGGAGACTATCCTAATTGAAAATTACACTTCAGTGTTTTCAAAGTCTGCTTACGCACATTTGTTTCATTTCTGTTGTTCATTTTATTAGGCTATATCTCTTTGAAAGGGAACAGAACATGAAATGCTAAAAGTGGAACCTTCAGCAAAAATTCCTATTTTCAGCCTCTAGATAACTCAAAGATTATCATAAATATCCATTAAGATTTAAAAAAAAAAAAAAAAAAAGTGATACAGAGGTAAAAACTGATCTAGGGAAAATATTAAGGGCCTTTGTGTGCTGTCCTTAATAGATGAATGTCTTACTTTGGTGGAAAAGGAAAGAAGTTATACATTTTATTCTGCTCTTTTTTCTTTCTTCCAAACGTTTTCTTCTACTTAATGTGATTTGCATTAGACGTGAGTCTAAATCAAAGACTGTAGACATACACTTTTAGATAGATTAAAAATTGAATTTCTTATTCATATTTGGCATCTCAGACCAGTCATATTGCAGTAATTGAATGAATTTCCCTTTCTTTAATCCAATATTTTATTCTCCCAAGATGGAGTGCTGATGTCCTTGATTTTGTTTTTGATTATATTTTTTCCTTGTACTGTCACAGTCTTTAAATATCCTTAATAATGCAAATGTTTATCAATTTATCAAAAATTAAACAGATAAGTGGGCAAGCCTACTGATGAGGCAAGACCAATAGTTTCTCATAAGGATTTATCTCCTTGTGACCGCTAAAATAAGGCAGAAGAAAATCCTCCGTTCAGAGTTCTTGTTTTCTAAGGTAAGACAGTGGATAATGAACATTTCCCATGGGTTAAACCCTGTTGCTTCCCCTGAGGTAGCGAAACTAGTGCAAGTTCTTTGGGAGAGAAGGAATCTGCCCTGCTGCCTGTGCAGAGCTGAATCCCACCAGGGCTGGGCAGCACACGGGTGCAAAGACCACACAGGGACAGAAAGTTGTTGCAAGGGGGAGATGCAGATTCCTGAGTCCATGCCCAGAAGTGTTTCTACTGTGGTGACTTCCACATGATGTGTGTCTGTATTCCCCTGGTCCTTCTGCCCTGCTAAATATTCCTTCTCTTTCATTCCTGGAGAATTACCCAGATTATCTCGAGTTTGCATACTGACATGAAAGAAAGGCTTTGTCTTATTAGTGTAACCTTGACTTGCAGAAAACCTAATGTCTGTACCAAAGTCGTATGCTCCACATCACAATCTGAGCCCTTTATTGAGAGTGTTTCCTCATGAGGGACAAGTGTGATTACACAGAATAGCAGAGTCATCAATATAGCCACAGCAAAATTTCCAATTTTTTCAAGATTTTTTTAATGTTTTCTGTTGGAACAAAAATAAATAATCCTCTTGCTATTAATGGTTAAGAGACAGATGCCAAAAGGAGATGGCAAAACTTTCATAAGAATAATAGTTAAAGAGAACAGAGCAGAAACATGAGCAAGGCTGAGTATAAGTGCCATCATTCAAGGACAGTCGGAGCTGTGAAATGGTGTTAATTCTTGTGTGGTTGCAGTGAATTACTTTTGCCACAGCAAAGAAGGTGCTGTTGCCTGTCATTTTTAGGTCAAAACAGCCTTCAGACTCTCGTGTTTTTTTATATGAACAGACAGGATTGAGAATTGATTAAGAATTTTTCCAGATTACTGGGACTTTGATACTAATGCAATATTCTTCGTTACTTTCATTGGCTTTTTCAATGTATTTTTTCCACTCGCTATTGTAACTAACTGTGGATGAGGATGCTGGTGACTGATTGCTGTGAATAGCTGGTGTCTCGGTTCACTTTATTAAATTATTTCAGAACCTTGGTAACATCTGAATGGCAGAAGTCTGACCTGCAAATCGAACAGTGGGCAGAGTTTAGCTCAGAGATACTATCTGATCCCAATTGCTTTTCACAGCCCTGTTCTGAAGGGACATGAGAATGACCTTGATGTTGGTAGGGTTGCAGTTGCTCCCGAGGTCCCCATTTTTTAAGGGAAGTAGATACTGTAATACTTATCATAAGAATGCCGGATACTGGAAATCTGAGCAAATAATGATTAAGTGTTGCGAATTAAAGACTCTTTAGGACACTCTAAAATTGATAGACCTGATACAGCCCATATTTATCCTGTTTACAGTTGTGGTCCTAAAACAACTGAGTGGCATTAATTACCTTTATTGAAGGAAGACAAGGAAATGCAAATATTCTCAGGTGAACCTTAGACTGACATCTAAATGAGTTGTAATTTTATAAAATCCTTGTCATGCTAAGCACTCACTAGTGAGGTACATGTTCATGTCACTGGGGTTTTTGTGTTTTAAAGGAGCAGCCAGCTCATGATCTTAAAACCATATTATACAATCCCCAGTCTCTTTTAGACTTGATACAGATATCCATACTCAGCTTATGCAAACTCAGAAGTTATAAACACAAACATTCTCCCTTCTTTAGGCTGTATGGTACAAATTGCATGAGCACTTGTTCCTATTTTAATTTGCAGGAGATACCACTGTCTTCCATCACTTTTAGGAAACCGAAAGGTATCCTGTTTGTTACTGACTCAAACAATTTAAAAATAAATAAAAAAAAGAAAAAAGGGAAAGGGAGCTAAAAATACAATTAAAAAAAATAAAGATAAAAAAGGGAGGAAATAGAACTGGCAAAAGAGAAGAGATTAGCAAATAAAGGGTGAGAGAAGTAAGATATGGAGGGAAATGAGCAATTTCAGGGTCAGTCCAAGCAAGATTTGCCCAACCATTGTGCCAGTCGTAGCAATGCGCCTTCCTCCCCTCACTGTCATGTTGATGCTTTCTATCACTCATTTCCACCCATCTTTTATACTCTCCTTGTCCCTTTGCCCTTTCTCATCATCTATGTGTTTTAAAATGGCAGAAGGAAAAAAAGAGATTAAAGAGAAAAAAAGAGACAGTTGCAAAGCAGCACCATCTTCACTCCTTCCACTTAAATTCCTTTACTTTTAAACAGCACAGATTTTCCTGCAGCACCAGCTGCATTGTGTAATTAGAACTGCAACTGCAAAGTGGAAAACTAATACATTTTTATCATTTCACTGTGCACTAAAGGCTGGCAGAGGCTGCCTCTGCCACAGGTGTTGCAAGTGCTCAGAGCCAACCCTTTTAGAAACATGGCAGTTGCACAACTAACTTTGTCAGTGGAGCAGAGAAAAATATGCACCTAAAATGCATGTAGCATTCAATTCTCCGCATTTGTAAGACTTTTTATAAAAGATTGGAGGCTTATTTTTTCCCATGATACAGCAATAATCTTTTTCTGTGAGAACAGACCAGTGAACCAGATGTGAACCAAGCCTGTGAAACGCAAGCACCTAATTACATATCAAAGAAGAAAATAGACACAAGTTTAAATCCACAAATCCTGACTGCAGCTTAGCACAAAAGGCAAACTTAGGAACTGAGCACACATATTCTGTAGGCATGTAACGTTTTCCTCAAAATAATTGAAGTTCACTAAGGAAAAGCATAACTAGCTGTTGATTAGTGCACACAGTGAATATATCATAAATTACAAACGAACTTAATTTAGCCCATTCTGCTGCATCTGAAAGTTATGGATGATAATCCCAACATTACATTTTACAGCAGTACCAGCAGTGCAAGCGTTGCAGTTACAATGTCAGGAGTGCCTATCGTGAGAGATGTAAAAGTCTCTGCCAGCTCTGCTTGACTTTAAGATAATAATTATAGTCTCTACGCCTGTCCAGCAAAGAAGTGCCAATAAAATTCTAATCCTCTGAGTTCTGCCTGCAGATGGCCAGCAGAGTTTATTAAGTTTTATGAAGACTGCAAATGAATAAAAAGAAATACAACCAGCCACTAAAAATTGTTCTGTGCTGTGCTTATTTGCTCTTCCCTTGTTATACTACAACTATGCTTAGTTACAGACAATGACAACAAAATCAGTCTTAAAAAGCATGTTACCACAGCCTAATTTCTCCATTTCTTCTGCTCACAATTTCTTCAGTTTATTTGTCTGAAATCCTTAGACTCCTTTCTACTGATTTAGGGACAGCTTTTGTTGAACAGTAGTTTTTATATTTTCTTTTAGGCCCTCAGACATGTATTTTTTGGAGTGACTGAGGCTCTAGTCAGTAAGATCATGCTCCTGCCCTTCTTACTGAGCCTCCTGAACAGGGTGTGCTGATGTTGAGGTGGCCCAGCCTAAACACTCAGTCTGAAATGTTCTCGTGGGGCAGAAGGCGAAATCCTCAAAAAATTGCAATCAAGTATCCCTAGGTCAGTCTGTAAAAGGCATGCCTTTGTATGCCTGTATCTGATTACTTCTAAGGTGGATTACAGAGGAATCAGAAAGGTTTAAACTAGACTCAGGCAAAGCTGGGCTGAAACGAGACACTGCAGTGAGAGATCTGTTCAATCTTCATGTTCGGTGTTCCTGTAGGATCCCCGTAGGGTCTATTCTGTACTGACTTTGTGGTCATTCTGCACTGATCTTTGGGATAAGTTGTAGGGGAAGCAGTTTGGAGGGTGTCTTTTTTTTTTAAGAACTTGTAGTGACCTTGATATTTAAGGAGCTAAAGAAAGTGGAGAACAGTAAAGAGCAGAAATTAAAAGACTAACAGGAAAAAAGAAGTTGAAATTGAAGATTTGTTTATTATGCCACTGAGCTGGTACAGTTTCAATTTGGAGACCTCCCTTCAGCCATTAAGTACAAACACAATTAAAAGTAATTAATTTAATTTAAATAATTAATTAATAATACCTGTGCAGGAATCAAAACTGTACCACGTGGTGCAAAGCAAGGGTGTACACTGGGGAAATGCTCCCTTTCTGTTGGAATAACTCGAGTAGATTGGTTGCTGATTCCAAAATTATGTGTAGGAGTATTGAGAAAGTCAGATACCTCTTTTCTCTGGGTTGATGCTTATGATAAAGGTAACCATATGACTGAGTAACCTGGAAGTCTCCTGACTTATGCAAATAAGCTATTGCTGCACATGGATGAAAAAACTGAGCAGGAACTCTCTTCTTCCATTAACTATTGTAGATATGCTTTTTCTGAGGTAGCCACAGCAGTCTTTTGGTTGTCTTTATAATCTTACACCCCTCAGAAGTTCTGGGAATGGGAAAGACTTGGGCAGAGGTGCTCCTGCCCAGCAGAATTCAGGGGGGATGCGTCACCGGTGGGGGCTGGAAGGACAGAATCTCAAGAAGGAGGCAGGGGGAGGAACAAATTCCTTTGGAAAAAAACTACCTGGTTTAGGGAGAAATAGGAATAGGCTGCAGCTTGTCTTTGAAGGAGATTTGGGTTTTCTTGGGAGAAGTGAGAGGTTTTTTTCCTTTGGGAAAGAACTTAAAGGGTTTTGGAGATGCTTAACAATAAACAAAACACACCAAGAACCACAGCCTGCTCTTTTTTTTTCTCCACCTCTCTGCCCCATCTCCACCCTATCCCTCTAACACAGTACTCTCTTATTCCCCTCCCTAGTGTTTGAGTTACTACTCTATTCACGCTCAGGAGGGTTTTACACTGAGAAGAAAGAGAGGAGGAAAAAGAGGAGCGGGAAATATATGCACTGCCACTTTTGATGATGTTGCAGAGCATAAAAATAAAAAATAATTACTATGAACGTGAAAGTACTACTTCTTCTTCCTATTTTTTTCCTTCTTCCTATAACATGTTAGTTACCTGCCAACATTACTGAACATTAAAACATGAAGTAAACATGGGTAAATCTTAACTGTCTTATTATTAACCTATAGAGTTACAACTCCTAAAGGAAAAGTGACTTAGAAACCTGATTATTTTGTCATTGTCACAAATCGGTGTATTAATTGGACACTACATTTGCAAAGTGCCCTTACAAATGCAAACAAAATGTGTCTGGTAGATTAACAAAGGACCGCACACCTGTTTATCATGCACACTTCCTTTCTGATGCTGTCACAGAACCATACTGAGAGAGAGTTTTGGCAGATGGCATTACAATTCAAATAAAGAAAAATAAGCTTCTGAATTCATACATATTTCCTTGTCATTCAAATGCCAAGGGATTTTTTAACATAATGTTTAAAGTATGGAGTGACTCAATTTGAGTGTCCTCATAAATATAACTAATGCACAATGATGAATAAGTTATGACAAGAAGTTTCAGAAAGCAGTTACATGCAACTAAAGCAGATTTTCATCTATTGTGTGACAAAGCAAAAAGTAATAGAAGATAGGACTTTTAAAGTTCTCACCATAGACAAGTCAATGAAGCCACTGAGGAGACAAAACCAGATTCTAAGCTCATTTCACTAGTGTAAATCAAGAATTGCTGCCTCAGCAGCTGCAGTGTTAACCTGAATTTTCCATGGCGCAGTGTAATCTCCCTCATCAATTGTGTTGATTTATCTACTTCATCAAATGCTATTTAAACAACCAATGTATCTGCATTACATATATCCAGCTACTGTTCAAAACTGTGAAAACATACTATTACAAAGCATGGTAGTCATGGAAACAGATCACATAGGCGGTAGGTAGCACGAGGACAATTCTTCTAACTGATTGCATACAACTCTATTGGCAACTTGGAAATAAAATATAGAAGTGTAAGATGTCTTGTACTTGATCAGAGCACTAGTTTATTTAATCTGCTCTGAGATTTCCATCCAAGGCCAGTATCTGATGCTTCTGAGGCAGTTGCAGTTCATCACGAATAAGTGATGTACCTATGCAATTTTACAGTCTGGGCAGGGTAGCTTTTTATTTGTGGACCACCCACGGATAATCAGTTCATTGTAAGCATACAAAGTAGTTCTTGGTTGGGTTTTTTTTCATTATCACTATAGATGCTATATTTTCCATCTCTTTAATATGTCTATCTATTTGCCTCACTGGTCTGTCACATAAAATCAAGTAATTGCCATTTGGTGTAATAACATGGCAGAAAACCAAAAAAAAAAACAGAAAACAAAAAAAAAAAAAAAAAAAACAGAACAAAACAAAACAGTAAGCATTGTGCTGTGTGCTTTATTTTGAAACACTGACTTGAGATTCTCAAGGCCCAGTGAGATAAATGAAGTCATGAAACAATTGTTTCTAATGTTGATTGAAATTTTAATTAAACTTTAATGTTGTTATTTTAAAAATAAGTCAGAAACAAGGTAAAATAACCTGTTTGTCCAGGAAAGACGGTTAGGGGAGATGAAGAAAAGGGGTTGTCCTCTGTGCCGAGGAACAACGTGGATGCACAGAGCTCTTCTGTGGGATGGACAGCTGTCTGGTGGAGAGTTTGTGGGTCAAAGGAGAGGCTGATAGGGGAGACTTGGTGGTGCGTTGTTGTTACAGACCACCTGATCAGGGTGAGGAAGAAGATGGAGCCTTCTTTAAACAACTGAAGGAAGTCTATGATCACAAATTCTGGTTTTCATGGGGGACTTTAACTTCCCTCACATCTTCTAGATGGGGAGCAAGGCAGGAGACAAGCAGGCAACAACATTTCTGGTGGTTTTCAGGGATAACTTCTCGATATCAATACCAGATGGGCCCACCATGAAGGGTGATGCACAGCTGAACCTGCTATGAACTAACAGCAAGAACTGGTGGGAGATGTGATAATTGATGGCAGCTTTGGCTATAGTGACCATGAAACAGTGAAGTTTAAGATGCTGTGGCAGAGGAGCTCAGGCTGCTGGCAGGTTGTATGCCCTGACAATGTCTGTGACAAAATCATGAAGCAAGTCCTCTGAGAACACATTTCTGGGCACCTGAAGGAGAAGGCGGTGACTGGGAAGAGCTGGTTTGGATTTATGCAGTGCAAATCATGCCTGACCAACCTGATTGCAATGCTAAAATGACTGGATTTGTGGATGAAGCAAAAGTGGTGGATGATGTCATTTACCTTGACTTTTGCAAGATTTTTTGCACTGTCTCCCACAACATTTGTGTATCGCACCTAGAGCATTAAAAATCTGGATGGATGGAGAACTGCACAGGTAAATAGCTGGCTGAGTGGTAGGGCTCAGAGGTTAGTGGTTAATGGGCTATACTATACCTGAATGCCTATGCAAGAGGGGTATTGCGGGGGCTTATAGCAGAGTCTGTCCTGTTTTGACATCTTTATATACAGCCTGAAGGAGGCAACAAAGTCAACTTTGCAGTTGACCTTAGGGGGGACCAGTCAACATGGTCAATGGCAGGGCTGCCATTGAGGGGCCTAGCCAGGCTGGAGGAATGGGCCAGCAGAAACCTAGCGAAATTCAGTAAGGACAAAGGAAAAGTCCTGCACCTGGGCAGGAAGAAAATCTTGCAACAGTACAGGTTGGGAACTGACTCATTAGACCGCATCTGTAATACTGCATCCAATTTTGGTACCCCTAATACAAGATAAACTGGATTGATACACAGGAGCGAGTTCAGCAGAAGGCCACCAAAGATAGCAGGGGCACTTGCCTTGTGAGGAGAGGCTGGGGGTAATACTGTTTTGCCTTTGGTAAAGTTTGGCACCGAAATTAGCATTAAAATGCGTCACTTGGATTTGTTACAGAATAATAGTCTTAAGAGGTGAACAGCTAGCTAAAGTATGTTGAACCTTATACATGAATTGGAGATACTAGTGACGGAATACCTAGCTGCCTCCCGTGAGGTCTAGCCTGCACTATTAGCAGCTACGTAATTTTATGGGGCTTTTTAGGTCAGAAGCCAAACTGCAGGTTTTAGGTTATATAATAGCAGTAAATTCAGTAACTCCATAAATTCATGGGGTATGTTGTTAAACATTTAACAGCAAAGGAACTAATATAAATAAATTAAGAGACTGAAAAGCAAATAGCAGAAGAAAAGCCTATCTTCATGAGATCAGGCAGTTATTAGGTAGAAAACACTGGTTTGTAACAAGGCTGAATTGATACAGTCAGTAATGAGGTAACAAGCACTGAAATTTTTGAACATACCAAAGATCAAAAAGAATGTTTCTTTTCAGTCTGTTTTCTTCAAAGTCTAAAGAATATAGCATTAAAAAAAGCTGTGTTAATAAAATCTGTTTCAAAGGCAGAATCTTTCACATTGGAGCTGTACGTGGCGTGCAGCAAATCTGCTGAACTTCAGGAATACAAATTGATAACGCAGCATGCATTTGATGTACTTGGGGCTCCTTTTCTGCTGGTAAAACGAGTGTGCCGGTGACAGTCCCTTTTATGTGCATGTCTGAACTTTGAACCAGCCGGCAGGGCCACTGCAGCTCCTCGGCATGCGTGTGAGTAGCTGCTGGGACACGTGCTGAGCTTCTCCAGCAAGTTCACATTCTGCACCAAGACACATCCTGAGGTGACTTCACTCCTAGCCGTGCCCACATTAGCTAGTTTGAAGCTAGGAGCTGTGAGGATAAGTGTTTCACTGACTCTATTTAGATGTACCCTTTGTTATATTAAAAATGAGATAATGTGTAACTAACACAGAATTCAGAAATTATCCCAAACGATTCTTGGAAGCTAAGGCACATAGGTGTTTAATTATTCCATGGAAGCCTGTATGCATTCATATCCAGTCTCCTGGGCAAGAACTTGTAGCCAAAAAAATAAGAATTTTACAGCGTTTCTTGGTGTCCTCTATTTCCCCAGCAAAACACTAGTCACTTTAGATGATCAACAAGGCGCTGGTTTAAGCTTCTCTCTCCCCAAACGTTCTGTAATACAAACTAAGTACCCAGCACAAATAACAGAGTAAGGACAGAGAACAAGACAAAAGGATAACATGATTTAAAGAAAAAAATTGAAGTTTTAATAATAAATATTTTTCCGTGAGTATTTCTGTTTTCCTTAAGTCTGTTATTTCTAAATACATGGAAAACAGGATTTTGTAGTTTGATTAGAATCTTTTAACAGAAACTCTGAGCTTTCTCTTGGAAAGGTCCATGGAGAGTACTCTGACCAGCTTCAGCTATTGCCCGCTAAACTGCAGAGTTCTTTATTAAGGTTTTATTAAGGAAACCATCTCAGGCACTACCTACAATAACCTAACTAAATTCTCAACATATAAGGTATTTTTTCCCGCCATTTATTTTTAATTGCTTTTTTTTTTTCCATTTTTGTCTGAATTAATAGCTCACAGGCCCTTTTTGAACTCTTTTTTGATAGTTAAAACTCAGTAATTCGTTTGGTACTTTTTCACTGTAGTAATGCAAATCTTGATTAGATGTTACACAGCTCTACATGTCAGAGGGATCAAGTACACCTAATGTAAAAAATATCCCTATTGTTGGCAATATTTCACTTGGTAGCTATGCTGGGAGAAAATATTATTGAATTGATAATAATATTTAGTAATCTACTATGGATCTCTAAGTAATTTATTAAGGATGTAGCATGTCACAATAAGCAGCACAGAAGGAAAAGGATGCATTTATCAGATGTGAATGTTACTTAGACATTTGTTTCCATTGTGCAAGAAGAAATTATGCATAATGTCATTTTAATCGTGAGAATAAATTGCACATGAATGGTTTGTGATTACAGACAGAACATCAACAGTCATGACTTTGTGAAATTTGTTGGTATGAGATTGGCAGATAAAGAACACAGTTTAATTGAAATTGAGCTTACATGGCTTGGCTTGGAGTTGGGACATTCCCTAAGCTTGGCTTGGAATTTTCCAGATCTTCCATGATAAGAAGAGTAAATTTGGTTTTGCTATGGAGGTGGGGTTGTCAATCCTGCCTTTGTTGTTATTTTCACTCAGACAGTGAACAACTCAACTTCCAAATTTTTTTATCTAATTTATTTTCTCCCACGGCTTTTGATTTGTACACTAGCATAGAGGAGCCCATGTTAGTAATTGCATTTTCCAGCTAAGGCAGCGACATCTGAAACACGGCTAAGTGGAAGAACATGTTGTAATATAAAGAATTTTACCATAGCATATACCTGTTGATTTTTTTTGTTGTTTTTCGGAGCTCCCAGATGATACGCAGATAGGTGACCTAGCAGAATTCACACAGGTATGTGGATAGTATGTTAAAGACTGATTTTCAGTGAGCAATGTTGTCCTCTCTTTCCTTATGGCAACGTGTAACAGAAGGTTTCAGGAGAAGCAGCACAACTACTCTATCTATTCCGTGTATCAGCTGTGCAATGTGGACATGCACTAACGAAAGCATTCAAACCAGACATAGAATCATAGAATTTTTTAGGTTGGAAAAGACCTTTAAGATCATTGCCTTTAACTGTTAACCTAGCATTGCCAAGTCCACCACTAAACCAGGTCCCTAAGCACCACATCTACATGTCTTTTAAATATCTCCAAGGATGGTGACTCAACCACTTCCCTGGGCCGCTTGTTCCAATGCTTGATAACCCTTTCGGTGAAGAAATTTTCTCTAATATCCAATCTAAACCTCCCCTGGCACAGCTTGGGGCCATTTCTTCTCCTCCTATCACCTGTTACTTGGGAGAAGAGACCGACCCCCACCTCACTATGACCTCCTTTCAGAGGGAGCAGCACAGAGTGCCACGAGCAGCATCCACTCCCTGGTAGTCTGTGCACTGTGCCTTAGAGCATTGCAGACAATGTTTTTTGTGTAAGCTATGTGGTGAGAAACACTGGTTTAGACTTGCAGATAAGCATTTTCAAAGACTATATCTCTTAAAGAAACTGGAAGAGTGTGCAACTGTGTTGGCCTGTGGGGCTGCCTGGTATTTTGTAACTTTTAACCCAGTTCTTTTGATACCCTCTGTAGTAGGTAACTGACTTGAAAAGGCACAGCTGAATTTGAAACAGGGAGAAAGAAAAGAGAAGAGAGAAAGCAAAAGATAAAACAAACACAGGCTGTTGAGTGGAAGGATACAATATTTTTCTGAGAAGTCTCCATATATAGGTTAGAAATAGATTCCTGACCTGTGCCTTGGTGTCAACAAGGCAGGTGAACCAAACTCATGCTGACTTCCACAGCTTCCACATCCTTACTGACAGCATTTTCAATAACATCAAGCATTATATTTTCTTTTTCTCTCTCATACCATATTCTTTTGTACTATACAAATATTTTGATTGCAGATGATTCAAGAAATATGCTCTCGTCTTTCTTTCCAGCCTGTCAGGGTAGTGACACAATGCTGGCTGTTGTTCTGAAACCTTGAGAGGTTTTTATGACTCTCTTTAACACAGTTAGTACTCCATAAACTTCAGAAAAATTAATCTTTGGGTTCAGTAATATGCCTTTTCATCTTGGCACATTGAGATCCAAAATGTACTCCTTCCTCCGTCCCCAGAGAAGGTTAAGTGGCACCATCAAAAATCATTCTGAAACACAACAGCTTTCAGAAGGCAGAATAAGAGCATCTGGACCATTAGCATAAGCAGGCTGTGATGAGAAGGCACTACCATTGATTATTAAAGTGACCTGCTTGAATTCATATTTTTCTTTCCTTTCTTTTTCCCTCTTTATTTCCTTCTTTCTTTCTTTGAAAATACAAGGCCTTTTGTTACCACTGAGCATTTCACTTTTAGAAATGCAGCTCCTTCTGCATTTAAAAGCGTACCCAGATGCATACAGAGCAAAGTGTCTTAGTATCTTTTTGAGGAGATCCACAGATCTCCTATTACAGAATCACAGAATGGTCAGGGTTGGAAGGGACCTTCAGAGGTCATCTAGTCCAACCCCCCTGCCAGAGTAGGGTCACCTACAGCAGGTTGCACAGGAACGCATCCAGGCGGGTTTTGAATATCTCCAGAGAAGGAGACTCCACAACCTCTCTGGGCAGCCTGTGCCAGCACTCTGCCACCCTCAAAGTAAAGAAGTTTTTCCTCATGTTGAGATGGAATTTCCTGTGTTCCAGTTTGTGCCCATTGCCCTTTGTCCTGCCAGTGAGTACCACTGAAAAGAGTCTGGCACCATCTTCTTGACACCCACCCTTCAGGTATTTACAAGCATTGATGAGATCCCTTCTCAGTCTTCTCTTCTCCGGGCTAAACAGACCCAGGTTTCTCAGCCTTTCTTCATAAGAGAGGTGCTCCATTCCCTTGATCATCTTTGTAGCTGTCCACTGGACTCTCTCCAGTAGTTCACTGTCTTTCTTGAACTGGGGAGCCCAGAACTGCACACAGTGCTCCAGATGTGGCCTCTCGGGGGCAGAGTAGGGGGGCGAGGATGACCGCCTTCAACCTGCTGGCCATGCTCTTTTTAATGCAACCCAGGATACCTTTGACCCTCTTGGCCACAAGGGCACATTGGTGGCTCATGGTCAGCTTGTCCTCCAGGACTCCCATGTCCCTCTCTGTCGAGCTGCTCTCCAGCAGGTCAACCCCTAACCTGTACCTGTGCGTGGGATTATTCCTCCCTAGGTGCAGGACCCTACACTTGCCCTTGTTGAACTTCATTAAGTTCCTCTCTGCCCAACTCTCTAGCCTGTCCAAATCTCACTGTATGGTGGCACAGCCTTCCAGCGTGTCAGCCACCCCTCCTGCTTTTGTGTCATCAGCAAACTTGCTGAGGGTACACTCATCCAGGTCATTGATGAATATGTTGGGCAAGACTGGACCCTGTACTGACCCCTGGGGAACACCACTAGTTACAGGCCTACAACTGGAGTCTGCGACACTGATCACAGCCCTCTGAGCTCTGCCATTTAGCCAGTTCTTCATCCACCTCACTGTCCACTCATCTAACCCACACTTCCTAAGCTTACCTATCAGGATGTTATGAGAGACAGTGTCAAAAGCCTTGCTGAAGTCAAGGTAGACAACATCTGCTGCTCTCCCCTTATCCACCTAGCCAGTCATGCCATCACAGAAGGTGAACAGATTGGTCAAGCATGATTCAAATTCAAATTACGGAGGCCAACAGTAATCTCCTTCACAAGTGTCTCCTTCACAATTCTCTTTTATAAATATTTACTGTTCACATCCCTAATGATCATCACTGGGCACTGTGAAAAGAAAAAGAGAATATGTAATGCCCTCACCACTAATTTGGCAAATGTTTAGCTCCCTATTTCATGAAGCACTAAAGTGTTTCTGTCCTGTAGTCCTTCATTTCAAAAGTGAAAAATGGCATAGTTGCCACAATTTAATGTAATGACAAATAATCACAGTGCTCCCGAAAGCAAATGTAACAGAAGATTCTTCTAACAGAAGCCCTGTAGTACACTACACTCCACTAACCTTATCTGCCATACTTTGGGAGAGTGCAGGGAGCTTAGGGCTTGTGCTCTAGCAATTCCATTTTACTGGTCAACACAAAACTTTAATTAAACATAGCTTACAGGCTGCATCTCAAATGGAAAAATGAAATTAGAGAATAGCCTTACATGGAGTTTATATCTATTATGGTACACAAAGGTAATTTTTTATTTCCTTTCTTCTGAACCCATGACTATTTTATGATGTTAGATAATCAGTTGTTGAATTCATGCATATAAAAATGGGTTCTTTATAATATATCCAATTCATTAAATTTTTACAGACTTTTACAGTAGAAAATTGGATTTGCCATTTGCCTTCTCAATAGCTGTGCCACTCCATAAATAGTTATGTATCATTACTTTAGGAAAAAATAGGCCAATAGGTTAATAGTAAGCCCTCAAATTATTTCAGATTTTAATAAATGTGTAAAATAATATATGTCCTCTGCATCTATACACTTTAAAGTGTATACATTTACAGAAAGATACCTCCTTTTAAATTTGGGCAAAACAGATACTTTTTATTTTTAACTGCATAGCTGGAAAAAACTCCATCTACTAATACACTTTGGAAAAAGAACCTATGTACACATCCCTGTGAGTGTTCGCGCACATGTGTGTTTGTGTGTATTTTTAAGTATTTACTGATTTTACCTCTACCTGCTTCACTTTTCTCTAAAGGAGTGCATTAAGCTAATTAGGGGACAAAAACCTTGTAATGTTACATGAAAATTAAATGTACCTATAGCATTTAAACTAATCCTTTATATTTATTCTGTGTTATACGGTTATAGCAAATTGTTGCCTTATCTATCATGCATGCGTTGGGAATGAAACTTACTGTAGGGGCAGTACAAGGCTTGCGCATCGGCTGGTTTCTTTTTGAATATTTAGGGATTACATTCCACAGTCTTGTCTTGGAATATACAGGACTTTGTGGGAACCATTGTAGGATCAATCTCCTACAGATTTTACTGAAGTTCTGGGCAGATCTGGAAAGAGCACCACCAGGGCTTTCTAATGCTTGGTGACTTGATGATGAGCCAGTGACATGCCCTTGCAACAAAAGCAGGCCAACAGCCTCCTGGGCTGTAGCTGGCAGAGCATTGCCAGCAGATCAAGGGAGATGATCCTTCCCCTCTACTCAGCACTGGTAAGACACAGGTGGAGTTCTGGGTCCAGTTCTGGGCTCCCCAGTACAAGAGAGACATGGACATACAGGAGAGAGTCCAGTGAAAGGCTGCTGGGATGATGAAGGAACTGGGGCGTCTCTCCTATAAGGAAAGGCTCAGAGAGCTGGAACTGTTTGGCGTGGAGAAGAGAAGGCTCAGAGGCATTTTATCAATCTAGATAAATACCCAAAGGAAGGCACAAGGAAGATGGAACCAGGCTCTTTTCAGGGTTGTCCAGTGACAGGACAGGAGGTTAAGGGTACAAACTGAAATACAGGAAATTCTGCTTAAACAGAAGAAAAATACATCTTCATTCTGTGAGTGATCAAACACTTGAAGAAGTTGCCCAGAGAGACTGTGGAGTCTCTATCCTTGGAGATATTCAAAAGCCAATTGGAGATGGTCCTGAGCAACCTGGTCTAGGTGACCCTGCTTTGAGCAGAGGGGCTAGGGTAGACAATCTCCAGAGGTCCCTCCCAACATCAACCATTCTGTGATTCTGTGACTTGCTTAAATACCTTATGCTGCATTTATTCCTATGAAGTGACAATAACAAAAGCAGTTCAGAGTGCAGACTTGTGAAGATTTCAAAGCTAACAGTGTTCTAAGAATAACAGGAAAAACTGAGTATCTACATTAAGGAAGTCCTTGAGCTTTTAGTTACAAATTTGTGAAGTTCCTTATCTGCCAGTCTTTGGCAGAGGGTTGTATCCTTCATTGCACTATTGGAAAGGGCTGAGCAGGAAACTCCTCTGATGGAAATGTGACATGAAGACTGCAGCAGTCTAAGCAGGTCCACTCAAGAAAGGATAAGATATTACAGATATGTTTAAGGGAGAAGTAACAAGCAGAGGTGAAGCAATTTCTTAACACTGTTTTTTAACTCTTTCATCTCCCTATTGCCAGTCAGGCTTTACTTTCCTATTTGCCTTTTACAGCACACCAATAATTGTCTATTTGCATTATCACTGAAAAAAAAAAAAAAAAGCTCAACAGCTCGAATCATCCAGAAGTACATCTTTATGGCCAGTTTAATGACTGCGTTCAGTATGAGCTACATCAGTTCTGCTCTGTCCAGTTCAGTACTCAACTGAGTTTGAAAAGGATAAAAAATCTGAGATAAAGGAATTCCAGAATCAAATTTCCTTGTAGAATCTCAGTACCACTCCCTGTATATTGTACCATAGCCTTTAACTGCACAGAAAGCAATACCTGTGCGTGGTGGCAATGCCCATCCTTTTGTGAGCCTCCTCCATCAAAGTGGTCACATATAGCACTGAGGTTTTTACTCTGTTCGTGTCAACTGAGATAGATACTTGTCACATCAGTCTGGTGCCTTTTAAACACAAGATGAAGTTCTGTTTGCGTTATAATAATTTTTATGTGTTCAATGAGAGTGATAATAAAATATGTATTTATGGATGTACATGGATATGTATATGAGAGTTTGCTTGTACATGAACACAGATTGATTTTCCAGATAATTAAATTAACTTTTTTAACATTTTAATTGTTAATACCTGAATGTTTTAGGTATTAACAATGAAATGTCTTCTCTATTTCTGTAAAATGTAATTAGTTTTAACGTCAGAAGATGCTATAATATCTTATTTTGGTTTGTACTTCCATGTACTACTGTATACTTCCAATGTCCCTGATATATAACTAAGCTTTGGAACAGGATGCCTTTGGAGCCTGTGGAATTGCCATCACAGTAAGACAAATAGCACAAACTTCTCAGGAACATTTAGGTATACTCTTTTTGTTCCGTCAAGGCCAACTTTTACAAGATTCCCAGCAAAGAAAAAAAGCTCAAAAAGCAAAGTACTTTTTTTGCGTGTACCTATTTGGGAAAACAGAATGCCCTCACTTTGTCCGGCAGTGATGTCATACAAGATGTGCTACACTTAATGGCTGGCACAGCTTTTGGAGCAATAAAGTGGTTCAACTGAAATGTGTTGTTCTAGAGACTGTGATCTGTGTTTGTATGCCAATTTTCAAGTTACTACTACTTGTGGCTGCCATGGTGTGTGTTCAAGATTTGGCATTTGTTTTGGTCGCTGTATCTAATTTCACTATCAAGTTATTTCCCTCAATGCCCAGAGAAGATCCACAGTTTTGTGACTAGAGATCTTAACAGTCTGTACTGCATTTACTGAGAGAGATAACTCTTTGTTTTTCAGAGCTTCCATATGGCTGGGAGAAAATTGATGATCCCATTTATGGCACTTATTATGTTGAGTAAGTTCCCAAGTTCAATATTAAGTTGCTGTTACTATGTCCTAACCTAATACCAGTAGCCTCTGCAGTGCTTAGCCTGGCAAGGCATGGGTACAATTACTTGACATGTTAAACTGAAGGTATACCAGGAATTCTCAGTCATCAATACAGCTAATGTGTCCAAATATATTCAGTGTGTCTCAAATCAGTGACTCAGGCATTCAGTCATTCTCTTTCTCCAGGGTCTGATTTCATGGTATCATGCCAGATAATGCTTGTACACAGATCATATTCATTAAAGAAACATTGTATTTCCTATGTAAGGTTTGGATATCCGCGAAGGTAAAGATCTTGTTAATCAATAATTAGAGCAAAGCATAATCACTTTAGCTCAGTTAAGATCCTTTTCTGGGTAATCCTTCCTTGCTGCAAATCAGATGTTTACACCATTTGTACCAGAAGGCAGGTTATTTATATGCTGCATATTAAATTTTAGGGATGTTGTGTTTTATTTTGTACTTTAAAGTGCAGCTGAAAATAAGAGAATATAATTTTCTATTTTCACAGCACAATCCTTGCTTTCATTTTTTTTCAGATTTTATTTTAATCATGAAATAAGAAAAAAAGATTCTTACTCCTCTGCGCAAAGGGCAACAGAAAGCCTTTTTTTTTTTTTTTTTTTTTTTTTTTTTTTTTTTTTAAGTACTGCATAGAACCTGTTCTGGCCAGTTCCTACATAAAATAAGTAAATCAGAGAGATTATTTTCTCTGCTTTTTAGCTTAACACCGTGAATGAGACTTATGCAAAGTGAATCTGGATTCAAAATTGTGATAAGTCTTCCAAGCGGTCAGTTCTCACTCTGCTGTCTCCACAAAGTATAGGGTGGAGGAGGGAGAGAGCCACTCCCCATCACTGTGCAGGCAGTGCTTCGAAAGGCTGAGAAAGATCTATCCATTAGTTCTTTAGATCTTTAGAGAACATGGCCCCTGACCTAAAATCTCAATTTCAAATCCTGGCATTCAAGCAGTAAATTTATTCCAGTTATTTCATACAAAATAGAAAATTTTAGTTTGTGCGTCACATCATTCCCATCATCTCTCAAACCCATACCAACACTTTGACTGCAGTATCCCTCTGGACAGATACTGCAGCTGCAGCTTTTCCAGACCCCAGGATATGCTACTGTTAACGTGCCCAGAGTAGAGCTAGATGGAGAGCTCAAAAAAACCTCTGATTTCTGGAGGGTTAGAAGATTAAGGTTGCCTTTTCTTTACTGCTGTAACAGCAGCAGCTTGTGGATGCCTGGGCACCTTCTCTAGCCCTCCTACAAAGCAAACGAACAACTGAAAACAGCGTTTGGCCACTGCCCTGCTCCCTCCTTCTGTCCCATTCTCCAAACGCAGGAGCACCTGCTCTGCTGCTTTGTCCCCAGCTTGTTCCCTGCCCCCAGGTGAGAGAGCCAGCAGCCCCAGCTGCTTTGCTGCTCAGCCCAAATTGGCTTAGTTAGTCCAGATTCAAGCAAAAACATAAGTAGGTTTTTGAAGTCCCTATGTAATGCCATTAAATTACCCTGTCTCTTTATGCCCGCGTTCTTTTATGATGTCCCCACGTAGCTAGGACCTAGAGTTCTCCTAGCTCGTTGTGCTTAACCCCCCGTGAAGTTTTTTGCACGTGCAATTATGCAGCTGCTGGGTGGAAGTCTTCTGCCCCAGTGGTTTTGAGTGTATTTTGGCAAGTAACAGGTGTTGTGCAACTTCTGTGCATTAATCTCTTACTGAGACCTCGCTTTGTTGTTAGCGCAGCCCAAGGCATTCTGGCACCGGTGGGGCTCACGCTTCGCTGCGGAGTCAGAAAAGGAGCAAGTATTAATCTCCGTTTCATGTCCATCCCCAGGTAAACAGACGCAAGGCACCAGGCCCAGATGTTGTTATGCAATTACCTACTTTAAGGCTGTTAGTGCCAAATTTATTAATCCTACCACAGATAAGATTTGTGGAAAAATATATCAAACCTACTGCAGGCGCGGAGGTTTTTAGAAGTAGAAGGGATGTTCACAGGATGCCATTAAAACTGCAGCAGCGCTAAATTCCTAAGGAGTTTTATAGTCAGTAAAAGTAAAATGTAGCTGTACTTTAATTGGCTGTCTGAGCTCAATAAGTTTGAAACAAAGATTGCTTTCCATTTCTCATGCTAAAAAGTGGCAGTCACACCTTTTTTTTATTACCAGTATTCAACAGATGAGTTCCATTTTTAACTAGATAAAATCAGGTTACAATAAACTCTCTTAATTACATCATGAAGCTGGGTAAATCATAAAAAGTTAGGTTAGGAACTTTCACACATTCAAGCCCAGTCCAACTTTACATGCAGGCCCTTAAAACTGTCAGTGAAAGAAGGGCTTGTACTTTGCTCGCTGAAATATTTGTATCCCATGGGAAGCTTGTAAGGGTGAGCGATGAGGCAGACAGACTCAGGTTCACCTTACAAGCGCTAGCCATGCTCAGCTCCAGTATTCTGAGACAGAAGGAAAAGCTAAAAAAGAAACAAAGAAAAACCTCAAAGGTCTTGCTAGCAAAGTTAATAAAGACTAATCACAGCATATTTGGAAATTCTGTTAAAAAATAAGGTTCCCAGTATAACATCCTGTCATAATCATGCATGAATGTAGGTGTGAGACATTATTAGATTTTTCATTTGCCTTGTTAGGCAGGTCCAGGCTTCATTTGTAAGGTGTAACTGTTTGACATAAATGATAAGTGTTTGCTATATGTAGGTTAACTTTCATGCAATTTTCTCTCAATTTATAAACTAAGAACTAAGCACTTAGCTGTGCAGGGCTATGGAGAGAATGTGGTTATTAGAGCTCACTGGGTCTTTCAGCATTCTAATTGCCAAAAGATTATTTCCCTCTTTAAGGATGATTAACTGCAACACAGAGCTCAATTGCCAGACGTGGTCTTCTTAACAGAACAGCTAAATTGGCCATACAGGTATTTATTCTGGAAAAGTATACCTCCTTAACTTACAATTTCTGACAATATTCTGTTACTACACAAATAGAAAAACTTATTTCAGGTCTTTTTGTCATTATAAAATATCTGTAACTGAAAAATGTGAATGTAAAGAGGACTTAGGCACTAACAAGTTATGCATCAGAATGTCCACCTTTTAGGCATCCTGATCCTGGGAATTACATTGGTGGGTTACAGGCAACAATTTCAAAAGATAGTAGCTAAGTTAAAGTAGCTAGGAAAAGGAGGTAGGTTGAATTCCTGCTAATGCGCATGCTTAGATATGCTAACATTTTGGCAGGGCTCCGTACGTTGGCCATCAACTAAAATCTGCATACTAAGCATTACTGCCCATAAATCTCCTAAGAATGTGTTTCAGTTATCTTAAGCACATCTGACATGAAACACCACCACAAAAACAACTTAGCCTGGCCATATTTGCTGACTAGATAGCAGAATGGTGCCTATGTATTATAGGATGGCTGGCGGTGATAGTACCTACTCATAACATAAGAGACGCTATTTCAGCTGCAAACCTAAATGCAGCCCAAAGCCAAACGCAAATCCTACCTCTGAGGGGCTGTCCCCCGTTAGCATACTGCAGGCTAACACTAACACCAACCACTCCTTCTTCTCTCCAGAGGGAAATTCAGGGTTCCTGGGAACAGAAAAAAGGCAGCATGATTCTTCTGTACAGTCACAAAAGCACCAGGAGAAATTAGTTGGATTCTCTTCTTTGGATTAGGCTTTTATATTTAATATGCATTGTATAAAACAAAGGAAGGAAAGTGAAGATAGAAATGCTCGCTGCATTAGATACTGTGAGCAATAAGCAATACATTTTTGGATCCCATCCAAAATCTATTTTAACCACAAAAGCACTTATTTGTAACCATCTCTAAAACTCACATTTGGCTTGTCTTGTTAAGGCCTAGGTTAGTAATACCTATTTTGTATGCAGTTGAAGTAGCTAGGTGAAGGGCTAGAATGTCCTTTCAAGGGAACTACTTAGCTTAACTTCTTTCTCAGGTAAACTCATCAGTAGCAATTTTTCTGATTTAGCCTTGAAGCTGTACAGTACTTAAAATTGCATGAAAGGGAGGTGTTTCATGGCTCATCAGTCTAGGAACGTAAATCCAGCATTACTGATTGATAAAAATGACTGATTATCAGTATAATTTTCTTTTCTTTGACTCCTCTTGGACACAATATTTAATGCAGTTGTTTGAATTTGTTGGAATTCTCACATTGTGCTTTGGAGATGGCACACTACCATAAACCAGTCAAAATATGGGAATAAATTTGAGCTAAGAATTACTAAGATTACACCAACACCTTGAGGTGCTTCAAGTACCTCTGCTAATCTTCCTGTCTGATCTGCTAGGACAAAAAAGTCATTTTCAAGGTAGCCATTACTGAAGACATTTCTGTGTAAATGGACTAAAGCACAACTTAAACTGTACCTAGAAACTGCAGAGAGACAGTGAATAACAGATTCTATCTGTGATGTCAGCACCACAGGAACTGGTGTTCCTTGAGCCATGGACACATACTACATTAGGTAAAATCCCATCTTTTTTCACATCACAGAACCGCATATAAGTTGTAACTTAGGTCTGCAAGAGGCCTCCTGCAGCACTGAGATGTGCCCTGTAACTAAAGCATAACAGTAGGCATAGAGCAAGGTCCTAAATGCAGATCTGCAGTGTGATCTTGGATATCCACGAATCTGCATAATATGGCACAAAAGCTATGAGAAGCCCATGCTTTTCTGGAAGGGCAGCTGAAGACCAGGGCAAGATACTTTAGAGCCTCTAAAATAAGACATGATCCCTATGTTGAAGCAATTAACTCAACCCACTGTGTAGCAACCCTTTTTTTTAACCTTATCAAATGCTAACATAAAACAAGCTAGATATTTTACCGCATCTCTGCTATTGGAAGGTGTTTTGTAATTTCACACTTCTGCTTGTAAGAAGCCTACAGATTTCAAGTCCGAAATCCTGACATCTTTAATACATTCTAGTATTTTACTTCCAAATGTACTTATAGAATGCAATTATATATCAGAATTAATTCTGCTTGAATAAAAACCTAAAACTCCTTTGGTCTTCTGTCACAGAAGACTCACTATTTCACTGGTCTTCCTGTAAAACCTTTTCTATGGGTTCATTTTATTTGGTCATGGATGATCAGAAATTTATGCAGTATTTCATAAGATGTTTCATTACTGCCTTGTGTAATGTGTAGTATTCCCTTTACAGCAGTGAAATACCTCACATGATAGGTGGTAGCACAAAAATTACCTTTTTCGTGCTTATATTAGCAGTTCATAGTTGCCCTATGGACACGTAATGCATGTAAGTCTTGTCTTCATTTTTAAATGGTGAAGTTTCCCTCCCTTCCATCATACATTTCTAGGTTTGCAATAGACAAAGGTGCTGAAGACCCTGACAATTACAGCATTGCATAACTAGGAAACGAAAGCCTAGGAAAGGGATGCCTGCAGTCTTAAACAGCCTGTCTGGAGAGGGAAAGAAATGAAAGGGACTTCATCTGTCTGCAGCATAGATTAAAATTTACAAGAAAACTATCAATCAAAATTTTAGAGTACAAGAATCAGTTAGCAGCCACTTGAATGAGTTATAGCCATGCTAACAAAGTAGCAACTTCAGGATTTATCACATTTACTTCATGTCATTAAATCAAATATTCTTTTACATGACTGGAAATCTTCTCATTGCATTAGCTCTGGCCAGTAAATCCTGATTTTCCAAGTGTTTTGCACTCCCATAGGACTTGCGGCCTTCCCTCTATCTCAATTCTTAGTGGCAATTCCACTTACTTTCTTTGAAGCAGTGGTAGGATCTGAATCCCAAGGGACCTGAAAAGTGCTTAATGTGGCATAAAAGGCTATTTCAATATAAATTGAAAGTACTCGAGCCTTTTTAGGATCTCAGAGTTTTGAAAGTTCCCAGGTCACCTCTCCAAGTGCTTAAAGCTTACGATTGGCATTGGATTTTCAGAAGAACTCAATACATAGTACCTCAGTGAGAACAAATAAGAAGTGACGTGATTGAAAACTTGCCCTTCTCTACATATGTATTTATTTCCCCAGAACAACGTTTGCAGCACAAACCCCCTTTTCTCAGTTGTGATCCTATCATGATCCTGTCTTGCCAAGTTGCTCAATGCAGCTTACTAATTTGTTTTGCCTTCTTCAGAAAACATATGAAACATATCCCAGAACAGGATTGTAGGATTACTCATTGACTGATAGAGTGTATACTTTAAATTAAAGGTTGATGAGAGTATGTAGTTAAGACAGTAGTTCTAACCTCAATACAGAAAATTAGTGGTGTAATGAGAGAGATGTACTTACTGACCCGTTGTAGGAAATGTAAAACATCAAGAAAAAAATGTGCACATTAACTTTTCTTATATTTCAAATATTTATCTAGGTAGTTCTAATCTACCATCTGGCTTAGTCTCTGCAACATCCCATTTTTCTGAACAGCTGAGAAGATATGTACCGTAGAATGAAAAACAAATCATCTTCGGTTTATTTCCTATGTTACATTTATTTCTAAGCTGCAATCATAAAAGCACTCTGTGTTCTAGGCATTACCTTTTCTGTAAGTGATTAAGTAATTTCACTTACAGCTAATCGATAATAATACATAAAACTGGTTCAGATCCTTTGAACCATGCACAGAACAATGCTTGTATTAAACACATAAAAAACTGTTGTTGTGGCACGCTTCAGCAGTACTCCTATTTAATATGTAGTCCCGTAGATCAAAACCCACTCTGTAGCAGCATTCAGCATATTGAAATGATAGGACACTTCTCAGTGCTGTTCATTACGCAATGCGTGAGATTGTGCATTTCTCATCCCCAGCAAAATTGTATGGAGTGTAAGGGACATGCTCAGGCCCATTGGGGTTTCATAACGGTTTCGGTATCTAACCACACACCCCTAAGTCACATACAGCATCCTACTGTGAAAATGATCATTTTCCCCGACTGAACCCAATTTTTTAATCAAAACCAAATTTTTTCCAGCCACATAAATAGAAGAACACAATTTGAAAACCCTGTCCTAGAAGCAAAAAGGAAGCTACAGCAGCATAACATGCCCAACGCAGAACTTGGAACAAAGCCTATGCAGGCCCAAGGTTTCCGAGGTACAGTACCATGTCAGCTCTCTTAGTTAAGATGAAAGATCCTGCTCTCCTTTTTATGCGACAATGGTTTTGTCATAGTCTGATTAAAACAATAGTGTTGCCAAATCTCACAATGTTATCGGCTATCTCCTAGCATTTTCCTTACCTAAATGTCCGAGCTCCCAGGGTCGCAGGACTCATGAGCCACCAAAAATACTCTAACCATCAGAGTCTTAGAGAAAAGACAGAAAAGTTGACCCTAGTGTTTCCTAAAGACTGAGAAACAGAAAGCACAATAAGAGCCCCAAAGTAAGTTTCTAAATAAAATCATAAATTCTATTCTTGGGAATGTACGCCTGTCTCTTGAGCACGCGAGGTTGGCAACACTGAAATAATTAATTGTACTTTCTCTAAATTACCGTTAATTGATGTTTGGTATGTTTCTAAGCTAGCTCATCTAGCAAGCATCAATTAAGTTAAAAGCCTCAAGCACTGTGTTATAGGAGTTTACAAGAATACAGCATCTTGGTAACATAAAAATTAATGTGCTTAAAATGAGCTGTATAAGCAGCAAACAGTATTGGTGGAGATGAATAATCTTTAACGTAAGGTTATAGTCAGAGAATGAGGCTTGTTCTCCTTTGTAACAGTAGAAAGCTCCTCATCAACCTTACCTAGACCCAAACTTGCCCACCCGCGCCCCGTTCCCAAGAGGTCCCGCAGCGTGAATGACCTCTCCCAGTGCTGGTGTGACCCCGCCGGGACACTCAGGCTGCACGGTATGTCCTCTGCTGCCGCCCAGCCCCGTCCCACCACTGCGGGCATAGCGACAGCAGTTGAAGTCACAACCTTTGCACCTTCCTCCCACCCTTCCTCACCAAGTGCAGCACGGGAGAGAAGCACGGGGAGCCTTCGCACCCACACTGCTCGCCAAGGCACACGGAGAGGGGACACGGAGGTTGCACAGCCGTTTCGTGTATCACTTTTTGGATGCCAAAACCCCACGTGTTTGGAGAGAAAAGCTCACCTAATATTTAGCACTGCTTGTTATCAAATGGAATAAGATATCCAGGGGATATTTTCTTTGTTGGAGGTGGGAGGGAAATTATGGAGAATGTATTACTTTGTAGACAACGTTGAATTTATAGCTGAGGAAATAAGTTTTTAAATTACCTCACAGATCATTTTTATTGTTGTAATTATTTTAGCTACACAATACCCACTTCTAAACATATTTCTAATATGAAAGAATATTTATAGCTCCCCACTTACGGCTGATATGCCATAGATAAGAAATAGATTTTAAGCTTTGTATTAATACAAGAACTCACAAATATTTTTTTCCTGGAATGCCTGCACTCTTTATTTCCTTGGTTTCATACACTGTCACCTGCTGTCAGCCAATGTTGTTATCTGCTGTCCCTGCTGTGTTGTGACTAGATCAGAACTTTTGTCTTTCTTGTTTGTGTTGACTGATGTAGAAAAACCACTCTTCACCCGTGATGCGTCACAGCTGAAGGGGACTTTCCTCAGCACAACTCTTAAGAAAAGCAACATGGGTTTTGGATTTACCATCATTGGTGGGGATGAGCCGGATGAGTTTCTCCAGGTGAAGAGTGTAATTCCTGATGGGCCTGCAGCACAAGATGGGAAAATGGAAACAGGTAATTAAGATGGTTCCTCTGTTCTTTTATATGAGAATGAGACATAGATTTTGAGTCCCACTCTCTATGTGAACGCATGTATTTTCCCATGTTACTTTTTGCTTTAATGCATAATACGTCTGCTCTGTAACATACACTTATATAAAACTTTCTTGTAATTTTTCTTTCTAATAATGCCAAGTAGGGTTTTTTTGCCAATTTCACAATATTTTAAGGGAGAAAAGATCTCTGCATTCTCCTACATAAAAATGGGATGTGATGTTCTTTGGTTCATAGGCTGTTTATTCAAGGGGAGTCTGTGCATGCAAAAAAGAGATGCACAGAGACAGTACAGACTACTAAGTGCAAATTTATTTCTTTAGAAGGATGGTTTTGCAAAATAATCAAAGTCAAGTTTGATCTAACATTGTTCTCATTAGAACCATCAAAACGAGAGTTTTCAGAGTGGCATATGGCCACGTAGGCATCTGTGGCCTACTAATAAAGAATCTGTGAAAACTAACTAAATAAAAGAAACTTCTTCTGCAGAGATTCAAAGCTGCTTTTAAGATCTGGACCACCACTGGAAATATTTTCATGTCCCTGGATTGATAAAGATTGCAAACCACTGTCTTTATGGTTTGGAGGGTCACATCAGGTCTACATATGGATGTAACATTTTTGGAGGAAGATGAACGCAGTTTCCAAACCAGATATCATCTCCTGTAGAAGACAATCAGAGAATAATAGAATAATTTCAGTTGTCAGGGACCTCCAGTCACCAACCTGCTGCTCAAAGCAGGGCTAACTTCATGGTTGGATCAGGTTGCTCAGGGCTTCATCCATGGGACTTTAGAAAATTTTATAGGATGAACGTCCCACAGCCCCTGTGGGCTCCTGTCCCAGTGCTTAACCAGTCTCATGGTGACGATTTTTGTTCTTTAGATCCAGTTGAGATTTCCACTGGTGCAACTGTTTACCAGTGTTTCTGTGTTCATGTAACCCTGTCACTGTGCACTGTCTCTCCCCAGCAGTCCTTGTTCCTCAGATAATAGTCAGACTGCACATTGGTACTGGGACATTGGAATATTTTTTTTCTTCCATTTCTCAACAAGACTTTATAGAAGAAATTCTAGTTTGGGATTTATGTTGTCTCTGCAGAAAACCAAGTTTATGGTGGCCAGAGTCACTGTGAAGATTAGAGAATTTCCCAGCCTGCGGCAGATCCCACAGCAGCAGAACAGGATCTTTTTAGTGTGTTACAGTATAGGACGCAGGCACATAAACAGGCACCAATAATGTGGGTGGAATAGTCCCAAGTGATTCTTCTAGAAATTTCCTTTCATCCTTCTTTTGTTGTAGCAGAGAAATTATCTGGACCACCGTATGTCAGAATAAATCACCCTGAACTCTAGTTTATTCTGTAGGACTCTCTAGGACTTTGCAAGTAGGAAGTGTGAAGATTGTGAAAAGCATTATTTTTAAAACACCATAATTTGCCTCAACACTTATATTACAGCTGGCATGATGTTTCTGATGCCAAATAGATAAACAGATAATTTATATAAAGAAGTGAAATGTAAGAAAGGAGTAGAATATAGATTGTTGACAATGGTTTTCTAAGAAAATTAGTCTAACAGCTTTTTAATTCTCAATTCTTTTTGCCATTTTAACTTAATGCAATTTGGTTCCCAAAGGCAAAATTAAATTAGCTGATTAAGTGAACAAAGGGTACAACAGACTTCCTGAAGTTCAGGAGATTTTAGTAACATGAACTTCATTTTTCCTAGTATTTTCATATTACCGTATACACTGCATGAGAGATTTTCCTTGCTTGTCGTGGTTTAGCACTGAAATATAGTTACATGCTAATCTGCTGGAAGTGTGGGCTGGTTATTGGTGAACTTCATATGGAGTTCTTTTCTCTGGAAAAGAAAGTATCCTTGCAAAATACTTAAATTTTGATGTTGAAATTGAATATGGGTGTCATAATACTGTTGATGGTGATTACTGTAGTTACAGGTGATGGGAATATATAGGAAAAAAGTGCTTTAAGATACATAGAAATAAGTAATTATTTTTTTTTCCCAAGGTAATTAATTCAACTATATTAAGAATGCAAGACAGAAATGTACATTCAAATATCTAATCACTCTATAATTATGTGAGCCCGATACGTACAAAATTGCATCTCAGAATAAATTCTGGCCTCAAATGTCTTCATTTTTGCAAAGAGTGACAGAGTTCCAATGTAAAGTAATTGGAGAATCTCAGGCTAATGATTGTGGCATCTAACATGGTTTCTATGAACGTTTGAAGTGATTTCTAAATATGATAATGGTAAAATGAAAAAAGATGTTTAAGGTCAGAATATTTATAGGAGTACTGTTCAGCAATATGCTTCTATTTCCTGATATCCAATCCTTTTCACACTTCCTGAAGTAGGATTTCTCTCCCTATTCAGCCATTTTATGATCTAAACAACTGGAGATATGAAAGTCTCCCAGGTTCCATCAGTAGCATTTTGTTCATAAAGCTGTTAAAATCTTATGTTTTAAAAGTATTTGAAATTACATATATACCTTTTTTTTTTTTGTTAGGTAGGCATCATTGGATGATGAATAGAGCCTTTAAAATAGATTTTATTTATTCTTTTGACATGAACTGTGTGTTGTTGTACCATTTATGTGCACTCCAGCTATGATCACAGTCATAGCAGGCTTTGATAAATGATCAGAATACCATATTGTGGCAATAGGGCATCATAGTAGAAAGCTTGAGGACAGTGGCACTATGATCTGCGAAGCAGCCTGGGTGTAAGGGATAACCACAGGTGCCGGTGCTCCCAGCTGTAATACACCTCTGGACCCTTTCCGTTGCAAGGCTGATCCTTTTTTTTGGCCAAGTGGTAAACAAAATCCTAGTGACCTGCATCAGATATGGGGGGAAAAAAGAGGAGAAGGCACCATCTCCGTCTTACCTGATCTTGGCCACAGGCTGAAGACACCAGTGCTGTACTTTTTCCTAATTGTTGAAGAAACTACCTCATAGAAAACTAATATGGTAACTTTGATTTACTTCTCCACCCAAAATCTAATTGAGGCATCAGATACAAATGCTATTCAAAAAGAAGGTTGACTCTATGTAAAATGTTAACGTCACACCTTTAACATGATCACAACGCAGTGATTTCACCTTCAGGTTTCAAAATGAAACGATTTCGGATTTTGTCCCTTGGAACATGCAAGCAGCTGCTTGGCAGTGACTTGGCATTGCTGTGACTTGGCATGAAACCATTAAAGCGGTGAGGGAAACTGAGTGCACTGAGATGCAACAAGAGATATGTGAGGTCCTGGTGATCTAACACCGCTGCTCAGTGCCCTGTGCTGGGCAGTAAGAAGTAGTTATAATTGTCCCAGACCCACAACAAACTGCACAAGCAGACTCAGAGGAACCACTCTCAGTGGATGAGTCAAAACCAGCCAAAATTACATTCCTGATCCCATTTGCCAGATGTTTCAGAATTCCTAAGGGTTATTATGCCCTCGTGTAAATCTAGCATCTGTGAGCTAATGGCTGTTAATAATACTGCAAATGCCTTTCTAGGACATGTTTTAACATTTGGAGCTCAATCAAGCTGCTGGATATGAACATTACACTCCACAGCATCTCTGTCTACCTCAAGACAGCCTAGGAGCTGATACCACATTCTTTCCTGAGAGGTTACATTGCTTTGTCTTGTCTGAAGCCTCACGCTGCCAATAGAAAACTGTCTGCATTTAAGAGGCCCCTGCATCCCATTAAAATGCTGAGTGAATGTCGTTGGTAAAAGACTGCATCTACATGAAAAGATTTTTATACAGTGAGTGATTTTGAATGACTGCTGTTCTAAGGCAAACAAAGATTTAGGCCTGCGGCTGAGTCAGATAAAAGCTCAACCTGCAAAGGCAAAAACTTTCCTACAATTCTCAAGGTTATTCAATGGACTAGGTAAGCTGAAACACTCCCACATAATCAAGCTCAGGAAAGATTCTCACTCTGCACATTGCAGCAAGTTCCAGTTCCTTTTATGAAAGTTTCCAGGAAACAGCTTAAAGACATGGTGTACAAGTGACTAATTGAGTCCACTGATGACCCTTCTGGCTGATGAATAGCTATGGTCATTGCAGGTTGAACTTTCCAGAAGCATATATACATCTGTGATGAATTGTCACAGCTCAACAGTGTGAATCAAGAAATAGGAAACATACTCTTTCATTTCATTGGCCAAGCATACACTTGGCCAGCTCCAAGATGCTAAATCATCTGTAAACAATGCAGACTTGGGCTTTTTCAGATTTTATTCTCTCAGGAATGGTAGCTTCACTGTATTAGTTAATCTATTCTAGAGATAAAAATTCATAAATGTAAGATAATGTTCAGCTAACAGATATAGATGTCTACAACAGTTGTCTATACCTTCCATATGACTAGACATCTACTACTTCTAGATAAGTGTATTAGGATGCAGCCTAGAGCCTAGAGATCTAGAGTCTAGAGATCAGTCCCACATCTACCACTCAGAATTTCTACTGCACCTGAGAGATGGGCAAAGGGAAGGAGTGACCTGTGGCATTC
>NW_009647856.1:764645-846388 GCF_000708025.1 Charadrius vociferus | reverse complement strand
CTGCTATCCATGGGCCTACCATCAAGACCCATAACAACAATGTTCTCTACATGATGAATTTTTCAGGAGTCTGAGGTCACTCTAAATGTAAGCAAGTTGGAGAAACTGCGCACTTGCTGATCTACAAAGTCATAAATGTAGAGAGAGAGATATCTTCAGTCTTAGCTAGGCTGAAATGGGGAGACAAAAGACCACTGCCAGTTCAGATGGACCATCCTATCTTCCAAACAAAGCAAGGGTACTATGGGAGGTTGATAACACAAGCTGGTTTTATGTATGCTGCTCCACTCGCAACATAGATGTTGCTATTAATCCCATAGAGTTAAGATAAGGGAAATTAATTGTTTGGAAAGTAACTAACAGCAATAACAAAAAATATTTCAGTCATCATCGAGAGCGAGAATTTCTCCCACCCGTGCTAGGCCAGTTGGTGTGGGCCGGTGCTACATTTACTGCTTGTGCTCCTACTCCCTCCAGCACAGGCAGCTGAGGAAACAGTGCAAAGTGCAGCAGAAACAGTGTATTTGCATCATGTACAACCAAAGTCATTGCATTCTGTGTTCAGCCACGACACCTACAGTTCCTTTCACCAGTGATACTGGTTACATTTTCCTTTTTGTAAGCCAAACCCAGAGTAACCATTTGGTAAAATCTCAACGTGGATTTCTAAAACCAGTCTTCTTTCATTTCACAATTTAATTTGGCTTTTCAAGGAAAGGAGATTGAGAGGACATTGAGACTGGAACTACAATGTGAATGCTGTGGTCTGCACACCCTACATGAGGGTGGAGCTAATGGATGCCCTGCTAGTTCATAGCTGAGACAAATGACCATCTAGGGGCTGCGCTTCACTTTTTTTTTTCTTTGTGCAGTACACAGCATCCCACTTTGTTCAATCCACATTATATTTCACACCATAAAAGCTTGCATTTCTCATGTAACTAATGCCAAAACTGTTCAAGAAGTGTATGGGTAAAATTAACCCTGACTTTTGAGAATCTTCCCAAGGTAGACTGATGCAGTGTTGCTAGTCCTCACAATTTTATCCTGAATCTCTGTATAACCAGAATTCTTTAAAGAACAGCTCTTTTTTAATGAGGGCTAAATGTGAATCTTAGTCTAATTTTTGAAAGATAAAAGTTTCTGTTCCCCTAGTTGCAGAGGGAAGCTCTGAAGTATGACCACATTATACTTGAGAGGTTTCAAACAGAAAGCATAGATAAAACGCTAGTTTTACTGTTTATTTGATATCATGTATTGAGGCTGTCACTTTAGCTCAGGGAAGGGGTATGTCTTGTGGGTTTGAATGCTTGATGGTGACAGTAAAAATAATACTTGCATTTTAGGAATATTAATAGCAATGAAGAACTTGGTAGCAGAAAGATATTATTTTTCAATCCTCCTTTCTTTCCTATGTTAAAGTAGGCAATGCATTGAACTCTGCAAATAAATAGATAGACCAGGAGATAGCACTTAGGTTGCTAGAAATTGTTAGTATTTATGCCATTTTTTCTAATATTGATTGTCCATTATATTTTTGTTGTTGTCTTTGTTGCTTTCATATAAAATAAACTTGCTACAGTGGTCACAGTAATATCTGTAAATTGCTTTTCACATTAACCAAAGACCTGGGAAAAGTGTCTACTTCTGTCAAAATGTTACTGAATTCTAATCTTCATGAGGTTCCTATTTTAGTGTTTTCTTCACATTTTTATTCTTTTGGTACTCACTAGATTGTTAGGTACTCATTGAATGATAACCAGAACAGAGATGAGCCTACACTAAAAAAAATTGTATCCATATTTTGTATACCGCAAGCTGTTACTGTCTGTGTCCAAAGTCTTTGTGAGCATCTTGTCAGCTTTCTCTGGTTGGCTGGTGTGATATTCAGTAGCCTTGCATTCTCCCCGAGGTGCAGAAAATCCATATGTCACTATCTGTTCTGCCCAATGCAGAGTTAGAGCTTGTGTCCATGTTGTCTATCTATCAAACTACTGAGCATTCATTAGGCACCGCATACAAATCTTTAATTTTAAAACCATTCCACTTTGCATAAATATTCCTCGAGGTACAAAGAGAACTATTGATTCTTCTTAGCCCTGTCATTTGGCTATTCCCTTGAAGTCTTCAATTAAAATTATTTATACAAACTGGAAGAGCAATGACAGCAGAGCATCTAACCTGGATTTTGAAATGCTTCTGAAAATGGGCAGTAGATTCTTTAAGTCACTGGAATAATTAGAAAAAAAATCTTAGGAACTTCTTGTCTTCACCTTACACACTGTCTGACTTCATGGGATGATTCTGTTTCTGCATTACTAGTACAAATGGGACTCAGTGATCTCTGACTCTTATTTCAGGTTTTAGCCTTAAAGTTTGCCATAATTTAGAAAATTTGGGAATCTTCTATCTCAAGCTTTAGGCTCGAGGTGGTTCAAAGCATCACATTAAGGAGTGTAGATCCCCAAGTATGGTTTCAATAAGGAGGGAAAGGTTGCCTCCAGCAGAGAACTGAGTCTGCCAACATTTTGGGGTCCAATTCAGTTGCATAAACATACGTGTCCAGTGCCATTAAAAATGCCAGATGTCCCACCTAGCCTCCTCGTGCCCTTCCATGTAGAAGTCTCTTGTAAGTCCTGTGTCGTACCTGCAAGTTCCGTATGAACATCTCAAATGCCCAAGGCTGTTGTAAATGACATTAGACACCTACTTAAACAACAACATTCCTCCTGCAATGCTTAAGAGGAGTGTGTTAATAGACTCCTTTGGTTTTCCTTATCATGTATTACAGCAAGCAGTGATTGATTCATTACTGTAATGATAACCCTTTTCTGACAGTTTTAAGGGTATTTGTTTCCCCTAGCCTAATTCAAAGCTTACCCTTGTGGTTTTATGAACGCTTAAAAGAAATGGCAAAAACCCTTTTAAACTTAATAGGCTTAATATTCTTTCATTTCACTATTCAAACAACAACATTATAAGAAGTCTAATGGTTGAGTTCAGCCATATGCTGTTGATTATAAATTCATTTTCATCTCCAGCACTGATAATATTTTGGTTTGGATATTATTGGTGGCCCTAAAATATATACCAGTATTAGGACTGAATAGTATATGTAACTTGTTTTCTTTCCTATAGTGACTCTTCTTCAGAAAACTCATTTTTTTAGTCCGGATAATACACAGAAATGCAGCAGGAACCTGAAAAGAACAGCAATCTTTCATTTTGCTTTGATAAAATCCATATTTATACACAGGTGAAAACTCATCATATGCATGGTTTATGGCATATTTCATTTTGAAAGAAATTCACATTTGGTGACACTATATTTTGATCTATGTTTATCAGTCCTAAGAATGATAATATGTGCTTGCTACTTGAAACAGTGAAGTATTGGACATGTAAACAGTTGAAGTCCTGACATATGTAAGTGTGCCGCATAGTCTTCTGCAGGAGACAATATATAAGCAGATCTGCTTATAGGTAGTAAGTTAATTCTAATGGCTAAAGCATTACAGCAATTCCTCCAGCACCAGCTATAGAAAGTAGAACATTTTTGGTTAGAGATGGCTGAGTTCTGAAGGTGTCCAGCCATGCCAGATTCCACATGTACATCACTTACTGTCTTTTTATCTGCCTGCTTCACCTTTGACCAGATATTCTCTGCAGCTATGTTTTTATTTAACCCAGAAACCAAAGGTGAAGCAATTGGTGGGAAGAGAGGGCATAATGCAGATACGACTTATGATAATATAAACAATCCTGTCCCTTATGGACAAATGGAACGCGAACCATATACACAATATGTACACACCCTGTTCAATCTAAGCCACCGGTCTAGGTCTCTGTAACAAGAGTAAATGGAGATCTTCTGGTGCTCAAAGGTGCAGTATCTTTAGCAAAGGATGAGATAACACAGAAATCAAGAAATATGGTAAAATAAAATATAAAGAGTAAAGGTGAAAAAGCAGAGAGAGTATTTGCAAAATGAACTGTTCAAGTATGTGCAGCCTCACTTTCCTTTTAATTCAAGGTCTGACTCCATGGAAAACATGGCCACAAAGGTCAACAGCATAGACAAGGATACTAAAACTATGTCATACATATGGCATTATGCAAAATACAAAGGCAGAAGAGAAGTTAAATTATTTTTTCTGTCTACTACCACATACTAAGATACTTTTATCCCATTTTATCCTTCATACAACAAACCAGTGTGTATGACGAGTCTCAGAAGCCCATAAGTTCATTCTTTGATCTGAACTCCACCACGCAAAATCTGCAGATCCAGCTATTAGGATATTTAACATAGGCCAGAAGATGATAAATATATTGTCAAAATCCTCACATTTATTAGGACAATTTTTGTAAGTTTTGCAAGTTGCCAGTTGAGTAAGCAGTGTGCAATGAACTCAGTGGCTGCCAAAAATGCTGCAGTTGCAGAAATAACTTTTCTCCTATCAAATGTAATTAACATCTATCTCGCATGATTTGGCTATTTGTATGAACAGATAAAAATATACATTCAAATAATAGTCATCATCTTCTCATGTACTGTTTTATTCAATAAATAATAGCATCTTATTGCTTAACAAGAAGAATGATCTTGAAGGGGGGAAAGAGCTTCTTTCTATATAAAGAGATGACAGGGAAAGTGAGAACTTTGTATTGCAGTAATGAAATTAATAATGTAGACCTATACTTTTCAACATCATCAGCCATGCCACCTTTGATTTTCTTTTAATATTGTTTTGACATATAGGACTTTATTATACCTTTCAAATATCAAAACAAAAAGTAAACAATTAGCTGAGTTTCAGACTTTTGTTCATTTTGTATTAAAAATTAAATAGATCAAAAATGCATAATCACCTCTGCCTCCCTATTTGTGCAACCAAATACAATCTATATGTATGTTAAAAACCGAGAGTTCAGAAATTCAGCTCTTCATTTGCCTTTAACTATTCTTTGAGCATTAATTTTAAAGCTAAAATTTAAAGTAAATTTTAAACCCTTTGAAAATTTAAGAATTAATTAAGTAATGGCTTTTAAGATACAATTATGTTTAGAATGGGAAATATCTTCTTGACAGTTCGCAAATATTTTACTTGAACAAATTAGTTAGCATCCCTGAATTTCCCCATCCAAGAGTCATTTTACAACTCTGTAAAGTCCAATAATTATTGCAGTTAGCAACTCCCATCATAACTAATACAAATGTTAGTGAAGAGAAGCCTAATGGATTCAGCTTAAGATGTTTAGGCTGACCACTGTATATATCCAATTGTGAAGTACACATTAAAACAGTAACTTGTGCTCAACCACACATAGATCAATTTTTTGTCAGTGTTCTGAGTTTGTCATTTGATGCATGGCATAAAGTAAAAATATCCAGAGTTGCATTAGAGATGAAGAAACATTTCCAGGCATATAAATCATATTCCAGGAGCTTTGTGAACCTTTAACTAATGGAGGTTACAGAGACATTTCAGGCAATTTTGTTATGAGTTCACTTCTAAAGCATCTTTCACTGTCTGTTGCTGCAATCAGGATATTAGCATGGATGCACCTCTCATCTGACCCTGTTTAGCTGCTCACATAGCCTTTTTAAGAAGAGCAAAGTTTATTCCAGCACTTATGCAACTGCCTCTTTGTAATTGATGATTCTGACATTTTAAAAAATGGCTTGTTTGTTTAAAAACCTGTAATGAAAATTTCTCAATAACATAAGGAGGACTTTTCAAACCAGTAGGCGGGCATGAAGTTAATCCTGATGAAAAGCGAGAACCCCCTGGAAAATTTCATCCAGCCTTTCCTCTCTCCACCCCACAAAAGTCTTCTCCCCTCAGCAGTCACATAAGTGCGATATTTATTCTGAGTCGGTGAGTGGAGGTGGTGATCAGTGCGGCTCCGCAGGCTCTGTGCATGCAGCAGCAGGGGGTTGCCCAGGCAGCACTCACTTCTGCTCATCTCCTCATCCAGTAGATACCACAGGGGAACACGCAGCAGAGCCAGGCTCCCCTAAACACCACTCCTCTGTCATGCCCAGATAAGCGAGGACTGTGTACAGGAGCTAGACAATATTCTTGGTGACTGGAGCTCAGGAGTTTTGCCAGGTCTCAGCTATCGGTCTCAGGGGGTGAGTAGGTGGAGGGGGGAAAAGAGGGTCCCATCTTCAGAGGCTGGGTGCAGGACTGGGAGAAAACTGAGTGGGCTAGGATTTGCTAGAGCTGAAGACGTGAGAATTTGGTTTCCTTCTGCAGGGAGGCAGGGAGAAAAGGCAGTAATTTTATGCTCCGAGATGGCTGGAGAGTGGGTGTGTATATGCATGTGTGGGCACCTGTAGAAGGGGGAGGGAGAGGGGAGGGCAAGGTACTAAAGAAAAGAAGAAAAGGAGCTCTGCGAGAAAGGTCTGAGAGCAGTGATGTGAGTATAGAACTTTTAAATGCTGACACTTTCACTCCTTTTGATGTATTGCTTTCTTCTTCAGCTCCTAATGAAAGTAAATGAAAATTCTTTGTATTCAACTAATTTATTCTGCATTAAAATCACCATTATCGTATGCAGTATTTACTGAGACTTTCTTTGCCATATTGAGCATCACCTGTGGTACTGCTGAGGAAAAGTCAGATAATATTGGGCACCTCTTCTTTTCCTGATAGGTCTGTTTCTTGAGAATTTATTCATAGGCTAGTAGTGAATCATGAAGCATGCTGGGTTATGCTACTGCTCTGTTATCCATGATCTCTTCTATTCAACGTGTACTTAAACAAAATAACAAGTCTTAATAAGCAAAGGCTATCAGCAGTTGATGATTATTGGCCTGAAATCACACCTTTGAATCCTGAGAACCCATCAGCTCTGCAGAAGCTGGCAGGGCTGAGCTGGGGGGGCTGTAACATGGTGAAGTACTGAAAAAACACAGGAAAAATTGGTGGGTTTGCACTGGGGCAATTCAGAGAAAGCAGGCAGCACAAGGAGGTGGGAAACTGGAAAAAGAGGAGATTGAGGTAGTAATGGGAACCTGACAGCACTTTCATGTCTTATGAGGGAGAGGTGCAGGTTGTAGTTTAATAGAAATATCATTGTGATTGTATGGGAATGAAAGACACACTAGATGTGCAGGACGGCATTAATCATTCCACCACCACAGGCGTGTTATTAGGATTATTCCCCTGATATTGGCCAGGGCCAGGGCACTCGGTGCCCATCTTGTTTGATTGACTGATTGTTCTGGTTGACTTTCTTCCACAGAAACCTCTAGGAAAGTCCATGCACCACAAGGTGCCTGGTGGGGTCAGGCAGGTCGTCCTCAGGCAACTGGAGAGGAAGGCATCCAGCCACAGCATAGGCTGCCTCCCATCAGACCTCATCACTGGCACCAGAAATCACCCTTGTATTTAACTTTGTTTAATTAATAAGTGGGTTTAGGGGTAGATTCCTCTGTAAAATTCCACGTGAAATTCATGCAGTGCCACAGTGCTGGACATGGTACCAAAATATTTACCACATTTATGTGTTCATACTTTTTATATCATTTTAAAAGGTTCTTTTATTTTAGGAGGGGTTTGTTCTAACATAGACAAGAGAAGTTAAAAATACTATCGTTTTACCCCTGGTCATTTTCCAGACAGGTTAGAATGACAGCATCATTACTCAGACTTCAAAAAAGCTTTCTGTTTTCTTGCAGATTGTTTTCAGCAATCTGTTTAGTCTGTCTTATTCCAATTATTTTCTGTGTATCAGACAGAGTATATTTTTTAGGCCAAACTTGATTGTATCAAAAGCAAATGCAGTCAACTATTATAGAAGAGATTCAAGTGTTGCTAGTGCAGTTCCTACTTACTTCAAAAGTAGTTCTGAATTGTTTTCGGAAATAGGGGTAATAATAAGAATTGCACTTGAACAATTGAACAAGCAGCTGGGAGAAGTCTCACAATCTCTAGCCCTTGTTCTCCTGGGGGAATTCCACTTACCAGTTCTTTGCTCGAAATACAATACAGCAGGAAACCGTCTAGGATGTTCCTGGAGTGTGTGGAAGATAACTTTTGACACAGCTCGTGAGGTAGCCAGCTAGCGAAGCTGCCCCGCTGGACCTGTTGTTTGTGAAGAGAGAAGGACTTGTGTGTGGTGTGGTGATTGGAGTCCATCTTGGGCACAGTGATCATGAAATGATAGTTTTCAATTCTTGGAGAAGTAAGGAGGGGGTCAGTATAACTGCCACCTTGGACTTCCAGATGGCAGTCTTTGGCCTGGTTGACAGAGTCCCTTGGGGGCCAGTCCTGAAGGGCAAAGGAGTCCAGGAAGGCTGCACATTCTTCAAAAAGGAAATTCTAAAGGCGCAGGAGCAGGCCGTCCCTATGTGCCAAAAGATGAGCTGGTGGAGAAGAAGACCAGCCTGGCTGAACAGAGAGCCTTGGCTGGAACTCAGGAAAAACAGAGAATTTACGACCCGTGGAAGAAGAGGCAGGCAACTCAAGAGTACTACATGGATGTTGTGAGTTTATGCAGGGAGAGAACTAGAAAGACCAAAGCCCAACCAGAACTTAATCTTGCTATTGCCATAAGACACTTCTATAAATATATTAGCAACAAAAGGAGGGCTAAGGAGAATCTCCATCCTCTATTGGTTGGGGGGGGAAACATAGTGACAAAGGGTGAGGAAGAGGCTGAGGTACTTACTGCCGCCTTTGTCTCAGTCTTTAATAGTGAGACCAGTTGTTCTCCAAGTACCCAGCCTGCTGAGCTGGAAGACAGAGACAGGGAGTGGAATGAAGCCCCCATAATCCACGGGGAAATGGTGTGTGACCTGCTTCAGCACCTAGACAGACACAAACCTGTGGAGACAGATGGGATCCACCTGAGGGTACTGAGGGAGCTGGCAGAAGTGCTCACCAAGCCACTTCCCATCATTTATCATCCGTCCTGGCTAACCAGGGAGGTCCTCATTGACTGAAAGATAGCAAATATGACACCCATCTACAAGAAGGGCCACAAGGAGGATCCAGGGAACTACAGGCCTGTCAGTCTGACCTCAGTGCCAGGGAATGTTATGGATCAGATCATCTTGAGTTCCATCACATGACACAGACAGGACAACCAGGAGATGAGGCCCAGTCAGCATGACTTTGTGAAAGGCAGGTCCTGCTTGACTAACGTGATCTCCTTCTGTGATAAGCTGACCTGCTTAGTGGATGAGGGAAAGGCTGTGGATGTATTCTACCTAGACTTTAGTAAGGTCTTTGATCCCATTTCCCACAGCATACTCCTGGAGAAACTGGCTGCTCATGGCTTGGATGGGTGTAAAATGTTGCTAGGTCAAAAACTGGCTGGATAGCCAGGCCCCAAGAGCTGTGGTGAATGGAGTTAAATCCAGTTGGCAGCCAGTCACAAGTGGTGTTCCCCAGGGCTTGGTCTTGGGGGCAGTTCATTTTAATATCTGTATCAACAACCTGGATGAGGGGATTGAGTGCACTGTCAGTAAGGTTACAGACGACACCAAGTTGGGCGGCAGTGTTGATCTGCTTGAGGGTAGGAAGGCTCTACAGAGGGGCCTGAGCACGTGGGATCGATGGGCTGAAGCCAATGGTATGAAGTTCAACAAGGCCAAGAGCCGGGTTCTGCAGTTGGGTCACAACTCCATGCAGCCCTACAGGATTGGGGCGGAGTGGCTGGAAAGCTGCCTGGTGGAAAAGGACCTGGGGGTGTTGTTTGACAGCCATCTGAATATGAGCCAGCAGTGTGCCCAGGTGGCCAAGAAGACCAAGAGCATCCTGGCTTGTATCAGAAACAGTGGGGTGAGCAGGACTAGGGAAGTGATTGTCCTGCTGTACTTGGCACTGGTGAGGCCCCACCTTGAACACTGTGTTTGGTTTTGGGCCCCTCACTACAAGAAAGACGTTGAGGTGCTGGAGCGTGTTCAGAGAGGCAACAAAGTTGGTGAGGGGTCTTGAGCACAAGTCTTAGGAGGAATGGCTGAGGGAACTGGAGTTGTTTAGTCTGGAGAAAAGGAGGTTGAGGGGAGACCTTATCGCTCTCTCCAACTACCTGAAAGGAGGCTGTTGCGAGGTGGGGGTCGGTCTCTTCTCCCAAGTAACAGGCGATAGGACAAGAAATGGCCCCAAGCTGCACCAGGGGAGGTTTAGATTGGATATTAGGGAAAATTTCTTCACTGAAAGGATTATCAAGCATTGGAACAGGCTGCCCAGGGAAGTGGTGGAGTCACCATCCCTGAAAGTATACAAAAGACATGTAGATGTGGCAGCTAAGAATATGGTTTAGTGGTGGCCTTGGAAACGCTAGGTTATCAGTTAAACTCAATGATCTTAAAGGTCTTTTCCAATCTAAACAATTCTGTGATTCTATGATTCTATGAATTGTTCATATCAAAAATGCTACTCTATCCAAGGTACCAAGCTGATGGATATTTATTTTAAACTGTACAGTGTTGTAAATACTATCTTTCAATAGTCTGTTCAGTTCTGAATGCAGTATTGTGGTATTTTAAACTTTTAATTTGCTTACAAGAATAATGAATTCTGCTTTGCTAGAGTGTAATGTATGTATTCTCAAGTCAACTGCAAGTAATATTTTTCCAAAAACATTGGCAAATAACTTTTTTTTAAAACTTCAATTTGAGAATAATACAAGCTTAAGAAAATTCAATGAAGAAACAAAACCATAATGATTCTAATTTTTAGAGGGTTTTTTAATTTAACTGTTCCAGCAAGATTGCCACAAACTGGCGATTTCTTCTAGCTAACACCAACCTAGAAAAAACTTCTCAGAAAACACATAGTTCTTTGTATAACCTCTTTTTACAAGCTATATCTTAACTTTCTGTTTACCAAAGCTCCTAATGATAAGAATTTTCTTAAAGTTTGTAAACAATGTATATCTTTGTAGTGTATGTGTAGGTATAGCTATAGTGGTCCGACATTACTGGAGCTCCAGCAGTGACACTGGTATCAGTGCTCCCCAAGGCCACACAGCACCCCGGGTCTTTTTATAGCAACATCTGCTACAGCCATTTTCAAAGGCATAATCTCAGGCAGAGTTTCACCTGAGTCATCCAATTCTATGTCATGCTTCCAAATATATACTTTTTCTAATCAAATTCAGGTAGAGATAATCCATTATAAAACAATGGTATGCATATTATATGTAGTACAGGTATCTGGATAAATCTAAAAGTGTTAAACAGAAAGTAATTGAAAATTGATTATCATACTAGCAAATGTTGAATGTGTATGATGAATTGCTTTTATGTATGTATGCCTGTGGGTAGGTGTGCTGAAAGTGTATCTCTGTAAATATATACACATGCATGTGTGAATATATATACATTTATAAATATATACAGTAAATATAAAATTGAGTCAATTTCAGAAAAAAAAAATGCAGTTGTTTCTAGGAACTAGGGGAAGTAGAGGAACTATAATATTATTTCATCATATCCAATATTCTTACAGACTTATCACTGAGGGGCTCCATGCTGTGGAGCAGTTACTTTTACAGTGGTCAGCCTGGTCCCAGGGATATGGATTTTGACTTTCCCATGTAGAAATACATCCACATGTAAATGATAACTCATTTTGCTGTGTGTGTTAGAATTAGGAGCTAATTTTCTTTCACTATGACTTTTGTGTGATCCTTTATCTTGAGTTGACAGAAAAAGCCGAGCTTTCCCTGATTTGGGTCTTCTACCAGTTTAGTGCGGGAGTGGCAATGGCCACAGAATCAACATCAAGACTCTCTCTCCCTCTCTCACACACATAACTGGAATGCAGCTGAGGGGAAGAGCCAGACCAAGTGTAGGAAAGAGGGACTGGAACAAAGAGACTAAAGCAAAGGATAAAATATAAAGTGTTATCTCAATAAAGGTTCTATCAAAATCTGTTTGCACAATGCAAACATATTGAATGTATGTAGACAACCTTTAACCCATGATTTTCCAAATTTCAAAGTTTTCTTTTTTTGGTATACAATAGATATCATAAAAGAGACTTGAAACTATCCATTCCTGAGTCAAGACTGGAAGGGGAAAGTCAGTGTGTTTAGTCAGTGCCTGATAGCCCGCCTATAAATACCATGACAGCAGCCCTGTGCAGTTGACAAGCAGAGTCATGCATAATACCATGTAAAGTATAATTGCATCTGCTTCAACAGACTTCAGCAAGATTTTTACTCTTTGCAGCGGCAGCAAGTTCTTCTCCCAGACCTTAGGAATGACATGGGCTGCCATGACTTCTTTGTGAACTCTGTTGGCATTGTGGAATAGCAGTTTTCAGGGACGGGCTATATATCGAACCTACTCCTTCAGGGTAATTTAAATTTCTCATGCACTGTAGCCTTACTATTATATTGCTATCAGTGATGGAATTAGATGTTCCTTTAAAATCCTGATTTAGCTGGAAAAGAGAGAAATCACATTAAGCTCGTATAATTTTTATTCCTTTTTCTTTTACCTCTTTACATTTCAGTCAATTTGATGCAACAGTATTAATTTGCCATTAGATGAAGACACGCCTTGTATTTTTGTGTTTGAATCAGGCAACACGTCTTTTTTTTAATTTGGGAGAGTGAGGGATTTGAGGAAATTGCAGAATGCTCACGTAACTAATTTCTCTTTTAATGGCGACAGCTTTTAATCTCTTTCACGTCTTGTTGGTATCTGAGCACATCTGGGTCTTACTTAGGTATTCAAAATCTTTGTTATGCCTCGAGAGCATCCTTCCCAAATGGATTCTATTTGTGCAAGTGAAAAAGAAGAATATATTATCAGTCATCTTAAACGGTCTTGCTTTTGCACATTCCCTTTAACTACACAAAAAAATAACCATACAGAGAAGCACACTTGTTCTACTTCTTTTAATAGTTGAGGGGAGAGGTAGAATCCTTCAGTTGAAGAAATGTAGAGAGTGGGTAATAACAAAGTTGGGAAAACATTTAATTAGAGTCCAAAGTAGAACCTGACTAGATTCCAGTGGAGGAGAAGCACATCTGTCATGTGCAAACAGTTCTTCTCTGTGCATGCAGAAGACTTGTAATTGGACCTAGACCTCATCTTTGACATTACTCATTTTAAAGATGGTATCATTTTTTGAATGCTAGGACACAGTGATTAATAAGTTTGGGGAACATGCTCTTTGTAAGATTATGCAAATCCTAAGGCAAGGACTGTGCAAATACAGAAGTGCCTTTCAGCTTCTTTGGCCAGCACGTGGGATAGAAGCCACCAATATTGGAGGGATTTATCCTGCACTTTCTCCACACCATACTGTTTCTCCCTCCATTGCTTCTAGTATATGCTTTTTTCTCTATTTCCATGTCACTTAAATTACATTATCCATTCCACTATTCCGAGCCTTCTTGTGCTGGGCTGGCTTCGAGGGATGTGTGGTACTGTGGAGCTCTTTCTGATAGCAACAGCCTAAAGCTGGACATAGAGGCAGATGGTTTCAGTTCTATCAGAGTAAAGGTTGTCCTGTGCCTTCAAGCTCAAGTGAACACAGCTGGAGGAAAATGTGCCACCTATGGTTATCAGCAACACTGCACCAGAGAAACTTCTATGCTTGCAGCTATATTAATGCAGGATTGCCTCAGAATGCAAAACACACTCTCCAGGTCTTAGACTAGATGGACCACTGATTCTCCTTCTAAATCACTACTCTTTTTGAAGCTAGCTAAAACTATATGAATAAGTGTGAAAATATGCATACCTCTTTTTTCCGAAAGTACCTTTTAGATGAGTTCTACCATGAGTGCTTTATGGTATTCAGCATTTAATCTGCAGGTCTTTGCAATAAATCCTGGAGGACAGTGAAGTCTGGGAAAGAAAATGGATATGGTCACTGTAAATACCAAAGTTAGTGGCCTCTCTTTTTATGGTCTTTATCATATAACAACATATAAACACACTGAGAAGCATTTCATATTAGTTATCCCTAGCATATTACATAATTTATAGAAGTAGCGTTAGTAATTGTGCTATAGTGACATTAAGAGCATGGTATCAGACTTTTTCATTGCATAAATGTCCTCCACTGTCCCCGGTTAATCAGGATACCCCTTGCCATGAGAATGCTAGCAGTGCTTTTACCATAGCGCTCTCATGTGGGATAAGAATATACTTATTTTTGGAATGATAGTGAAAAGACTGAGTAGTTTCATTCTCAGTGGAAATAAAATGATAGAACTTTTCAGAGTTTCTTCACAGGGTTTAACTATAATTCCAGTTATTTATTAACCCTGAAGATCCAGTCTTGACAATGTTTCAGTAGTAGTTTAGAGTATTCCAGGTTCACTAGACATTAAGTACATTTATTGATTGGTTCATCTATGTATGTAAAATTTGTCAAGGCTAAAAAATTTTGGGATTCCTTGTTGAGAAAAGCTAAAGGACTGCCAGTTTGGAAATACTGTGATTCACTCTAAATATTAACTGGGAACATAATATATAAATTTTCATGAGTATAAAATAAGAAAAAAGAATTATATTTTGTAATTATAACATCTAGTGTATTGTTTTCAATTATCGTAAAAGGTTGTTCTATTTTACAAATTGGTTTATTATCCCATGAACAGGTACAGGTTCTCCCTGCTATATCCATTGTAAAACCCATGAAATCAAAACACACTGTCAAAAATACAGAATTCATTCACCCAGCTGTGCTTAACATTGCTGATAGGACAATATTATTTATAGTGATGTCTCCCCTGTTAGTGTCAGCAGCCCCAGATTTGGTTTGAGTGATTCCTAAAGACAATTTTGGGTTTCTTTTCATGAACCTGTATCTTCTTGGTTATACTAAATGCAGAAAGAATTAAAATAGGAACCCTGCTTTCATTTTTGTACCTAAGATTGTTTGAATATTTTAGTTTAACCTTAGGTGAGTTTCTTCTGATTGTAATCCTTGTAGAAATTAATGACTGTGTTGTTTCACTGTATTCCTAAAAACTACACGTATATACAGTTGACACCTTACTGTATTTTTTGTCTGGAAATTGCTTTTTGGCGGGGCATCTTTGTGAGCATTTTGTGCACGCAAGCCTGAAAAATTCATCATTTCATACTGGAACTGTCATAAGAAGCAAAAAGAACAAAAGCAGTTATACTACAAATAGCCATCCATTTTTAAAACGTTAATTTTTGAAGCAGGATTAACAAAGAGACTCTAGGCTTTTTACGCCTGCCTGAAGCAGGACAGGGCTCTTAGACACGCAGCCAGTTAGAATATTTTTAAAGACGGGGAAGAACAAAGCACCCAGCACACATCAGTTTCCTTTCCACTTTCTGTAGCACTCTACTGCTGACATTCACATCCCAAATTCCTCCTGCTCCTTCCGTTCCAGTATCCCACAGCATACGCGCTCATCCATTGCTCGTCTTCAGTTATGTCCTGTCTCTAACGTGCCACATCGCTGCACACATCGTACCTTTACCCTTCTTCATGCACTTCTCATGCAGCAGATGATAGTTCTTAGAAGGAAGTTTGTGAAATGGCTATCGCATTTCCCACCATTTTCACAGGCTCACCCAATATGGTTAAGTTGTGCGTAAAATATGCTTGAGATAATTTTTCCATGCATTGCCTTCTGTCACTATGGCTACTATTTCAAATCAGATGGGAGACCGCTGCTTGCTCTCTGTTTTTGATGGAAGCAATATAGTCTCAGGAGAGATGGCACCACCTACTTTCTCAGGAGCGGGATAGAAGTATCGTGTGGAAGCAAATGACAGTAAGTGGTAGCCTTTTGAGGAAAAATTAGACATAACGAACATTTTCAGAAGGGCTTTTAACTATAGGCCACCCATGGGATGATTCACAGTGAGAACAGTAGGAGATGGCAGGCAGACTGTGAGACTGCTTTTTCAGTCTGAACAAATAGTCTGATCGGCATCACAGTCATTCATAATAACCCATTTTAATTTACTTTTATTCATTAGCTAATTAACAAATTAATAAATTCAAACATCCAGAAAATTAATTCTTTTCTAAGGAGGAAAACATGGTGTGTTCTCATACACAACAGAGGATTAATGCCCCTTTATATACAAAATCTGAGATTTGACTATTGAGCAGTAATTGATGTATCCATAATTCAGATCAGTTTGTTGCAAGCATGAGGATCCGAGCATTAAGCTGAACCCCTACATTGCACTGGAAGATGATAAAGTATTTACCCTGCAGTGCTCTTATCATTGTTCAAATATTTACTGCGGTGGAAATGAAGTCACAACGAAACTGTGAATCCTCAGTGCTATAAACCATACAAGAGTACTACAAATTCTCATCTCTCTCTCAGAAAGCTTATAAACCGAAACAGAAAATAGAGAAGGTGAATGAGACATACAAGGAGGCAGAATAGCTAGTGGGAGATTGGATAATCCTCATAAAAGGAGAACGTTATTCTTAGCCATACAGCTATAAGGGTGAAAAGTGACCTTTGCCTAACCATCATAAGGCTGGAGTTTCTTGTGTGTTGTGAAGCAGTCTTAAAGAAAGGGCTTGGTGGGACTTTTGTTAATGATTTTACCTCCTTCATCTCACCAAAAAATTATTACGCAAGCTGCATTTTTTTAGCTTAGACTCAGTGTAGTATTCAGGAATGGGCTGGAAAAGAAATCATAAATAATTCAGTGGTGAAGGTGTTAAATTGTTTTCCAAAGAATAAAAATATTTTGTCCTTGAAAATGAGTGCTTGGTAGTGAAAGAGGCTCTAGAGATATTAAGATAACATTTGCTTGGAAGGAAGGTCAGTTTGATAATACATTACCCTCTATTAACCTGGAAAAATACAGTAAAACCTGAGAGAACCACAAGGAACTCCACTATTTCTCTTTGCCATACAATTTTAAAGGAAGTAATATATTTATGCGTGCCTGAAAACCTATTGAGTTTATTTTTGGTATAGAAATGATATGAGAAGCTCTCTGAAGTAGAGGTAACTTTTATGTTCATTTTACTAACAAAAAAAAAAAAAAAGATAAAATAGAGGTAATAAATAAGATAAGCATGTATCAACCTAAAGGTTGGACAGCTTTTATAAAACTCTTAAGTAGAAAATGACTCGTATACTAGCCATTACATTTGTATAAGATATTTGTTAGTGAATTTGTGATCAAAGGTGACTCCATTTAAAATTCACTGAGGTATTTATACATGGTAGACTGTTAGTAAAAATCCACTTATTTAACTGGAAATTATTTCACTGTTTTGATACATTTAAATTCTGCTTGATGCAAATAAAATGCTTCCTGTCTTTACTTTAGCTTAAAAGCATTAATGCGTGGTAAACCAGACTTCTTTGGAAGTATCTGTCTCTGTCTCTGCAAGGTGCTGACCTTGTAAATCCAGTTGATTGCTTTCAAGATGCAGCAAGGTTTAAGGATTTATATAAATGTACAAATATGAATGCACATAGAGATATTCTGAATTTCTGGTTTGGCAAGACAGTAGATGCTCTAATAACTTGGATGAAGCATTGAGTGAGCGCACAATTTATTACAACTGGCAGGATTAAGGACACGATGTTTAGCCAGAATCAGATTCTTCAGCATAAAGTTTAGGAGTGAATTAATAGTGTTAATAGCAGTGTCTGGGACAACAGGCATTGTAAACATTTCTTATGCGAACCATTTGGATGCATATTATTATAATAGATTGGACTTGCTAAACCATATGTCATAGCAACACCCTCAGATTTGGTGTCTGGCATTTGGCTCCACATCCACGGTTTGGCTCTGAAATAACCACACTGATTTTCAGAGGTGCTGAGTGCTGAGCTCAGTCAGCAGAATGTGGACATAAGCAATGAATAGACCAAAAATCCACAAATCAAAGCTTTTAGTCTTAGTTTTAAATTAAGTTAATGACCTGACTGATAGTGAAATCAGATTTGCACTGGTCTCAGAAAGTCAGCTGCTGAAGTTAGGCACCTGGACGAGCACTCTGTGTGAGCATAGCGAGAAAAACAGAGTATTGATCAAACAATGTTGAAAATCATGGTCTTAATAAATAGATAACAGCACTATAAAACTGCCCTAGTTCTGGCAGTAATACTGACTTCAGTTACAGGGAATGCCCTCAGAAACCATAAAATCTCTAAAATCAAAATGAACTTTCAAGTTGTACCTCTATAGATTTAAAATGGAGATTAATACTACTTATCTGTCTTTGCACATGTTTTTTAAGTCCAACTAACTGCTGTTACTTTCACTAAGTACTAATTTAGTATGTGAAGTGTTACGGCTTGTCCTCATGGTGCTAGAATTACTCTAAGAAAAAAAAAAAAACTCTATTAATCATTCCAGGTCACAAGTGAAAGATAACTGCCCATTACTAAAAATTACATATATATTTCAATGTCTAAAGATATTTGTCTTTGTGCTGCAGCCGCTTTGTAAATACTCCATCTAGCTCCTTGCCTCATTCATCTCCCTCTTTCCTTCCTGGCAGTTTATATCAAGAATTAGCAGTTGCAATGGTGTGCAGTCAACAATGCTGCCGAAAATGTCTTCCACCGGGGACAGGTGGCACATGGCCAGGATTCCCATGTGGGGACAGGGGCCGCTTGGTATTTACATCATGCTCTGCCCTACCCTTATGCCTTTAGGCTGCCGGGGGGCTGGCTGGGCTACTTTCCTCCCCCTGAGAGCCATTACCTAGATAAATGTGATGCTCTGTGTGCAGAAATAAAATGTTATGCGTACAAAAGCAAATGTTTTGTAAATTTTGACCTCCTTTTCCTAAAGAAAAAAAAAGGGTTTCATTTCTGCACGAGCCTCTGCACACAGTGACACCTTTCAAAGTGATCCCAAATAGCTATGCAAACATGGCATAAATTTTTTATCTTGCTCTTCAGATCCACTGATGTTTTGTCACGCAGTTCATTCACACCAGGCATTTCAGGATGGAAAAGTAGCTCCTGCAAGCACAACCTGGACAGAGCAGGCTTACATAATTTGTAAATAAAAGGCTGCCTTGAAAATTGGACCTTTTTCTTTTTATGTGGTCTTGCCTCCAAATTACTTGTCATCTTTTAAATAATTACTTTTTTGTAAAGTGGCGGTTTTAACATCCATGCTATGCTTTCAAATGCTTGAAGAAGTGAAAAACTGTCTAGCTAGGAAGAGAATTTGCCTGCTCTTTAGCACTTTGCGAACAGCATTCTTCTAAGTATTCTTTTGCTATTGCTTTACTTACGTTTTTATTCTGCACTGTTTCATGTTTACTGGATCAGCAAATAATCAAGGTCTTTAGATTTTGTTGGAATGTATTTTATTCCTCTCCCCCAAAAAAGTTAAATGCCTCTATTTAAACAGCTTTTACCACTATATGCAAAATACAAATAAAATGTAAATAGTTTCTTCTACTAATCCACATCTGCCTTGGTGTAATTACATGATACATGCTGGTTAAGCACAAAAATTTTGAATAGACAGCTTTTTAATTAGGCATGTGCATTGGGTCACAGTAGAATTAAAATGGCTTCTAAAAAATTGATTCTATAAAAATGGCACCTGCTTACTCAACAAATCTGATTCTTGGGTAAAGTTGCAGACACGTGTCTGCGTCACATCCTTCTGTTGGCTCTTGTAGAGGAAGCCAAGTTCGCAGCCAGGGGGCTCAGTCCTTCCAATGATGGGGATAGATTTTAGCCTGAGCTAACGACTTGTGTAATAATGCTTTGAAGAATTACTGACTTTCAAATGTGACAAACAGCTGATTTACATCTGTTCCTCGGGTTTCATTGAGAGGACAAGATAGGCCAGTCTAAGGCAACACCGAGCACCTGAATGCATAGAAATACATTTTGTTTTCACTTTTTGTCAGATTTAGTAAATAATCATTTTTGTTACCTTGATTTTTTTTTCCTTTGAACTTCAGTTCCCAGAGTCCGGTGAGCAAAAGGAGGATCTATGGGTAGTGGTTACCTGTCAGCTTTGCAAAGTTTGTCAGCACATGGGTAAAACTTTCTGTGCAAGGTGGAAGACTGGTAAACGGATCTTCCATGCCAGTCTGAACAGAGGTATTTTAATGGGCTGTTCAGTGTTCTCACCAGCAAGTGGTCCTGAAATTATTTCTGAGTGCAGAGGCAGCTGCGCATTATGTCTCCCAGCAGCTCTTTTCATTACACTGTGGCTGCCACAGTACTATCTATCAGATAAAGTTGTTATAAAGCTAATAATAAAGTGGTCAATTTTAAATTTAGCTCTTCCAGTCAGTAACTATGGTTATTATATGCATGTGCTTCTCCCCAGGTTGCATTCTTGATACATTTTAACAGTTACTTTAATGTTCCTTTTTAAAAGAAATAAGCTAGAATTTTCTTGGCAGGTGTTTTAAGTATTTCAGTATTAATATGCAATAGTCATCTTACACTGCAATCTCTTTTAAGAAGTTATAATTCAGTAATTTTTATTTTAAAAACATGAGTATTTGTGTAATGAGTATTAACAAAAAGTAGGGCCAAATTTAAAAAAAAAAAAAGATAAATCAGGCTACCATGAACTGCAGGATCCTAGGTTTTACCTTTTTTCTATAAAAGTTATGCCACGCAGATGTCAGCAGCGAGAGCCAAATTGGTTTTACAATGTTCTGTGGCAGGTCAGAGCACAAAAAAACAGAGTCTTTCTGTTTATGCACAACATGTTGAAATCTTTTACATCCTAAAAAATGACTGTACCTATTCACACCAAAAAAATATTTATTCACACATTGGATTAACACCTGCAGCAGGTGGAAGGAAGTTGAGTTTCAAAGTTTCAGAATATAATTTGTCTGCTACTGTTTAACTAAATGATCCCTTGCACACTAGTTCTCGGTGCTGCTACTAGTAACTGTATGTGCACATATAAAAATATCTCATTTCTAAAGAATCTTCACCTCTTCCATGACCATCAATCATGTGCTGTTTCTATTAAAATTACCCCCATGTTTCATATCTCAGTACTGGAAACATGCTAACACCTCTGAATTTATTATTAATAGGCAACAGTGCCAGCATTGTTGCAGCACTTTGCAGAAAGAGAAGACAAGGTCACCGCTGAGAAGTGACAGAAATAGCTAGTAATGACAGTAGATAGTGTGGGTGGGCAGGTGAAGGGAAAGCTTCAACAATAAAGTAATCATGTATTGCTAGTTCTGAAGCTCACGCAAAGCATGCATATGCGGAATTTAGAGTACATGGTTGAGAAATGCAAGTGGGAGTAAGTAATGCTGGAGAAGTTGGTAGAGTTTACCTGGACTATAAATGCAGCAAGACCAAAAAAAAGAGGCCTGAGCCTTGCAGAGCTGGTGCTTCCTATGCTGACTTGCCAAACCGTGGCCTGTTTTTAGCTCCATTGCTATTGGCTTGTGCTGGCTGCAGGAGGGTAGCAGACCTGTCCCTGCCCCCCACCAAATCACAGCATTCTGTCGTATTTTAAGCACAGGAAGACAGATACTAAGAGCTTGATCCAAAACCCATCAGAATCAATAGAGACATTTCTACTAAATTTTGAATGTGATTGTAAATTAACAACAAAGATCTAATCTGCATTTTTTTCCTCTCCGTTCAGACTTTGAAGTTTAAACAACTCTAAATAATAAGAAGAAGGGCAGTCCAGTAGGCAGTTGAGTTCACTGAGGTGCCATAAAAAACTCCAGCCAGGAAACTTAGTGCACAAGAAACAATAATAATAAGAAATAAGCAAAGTGTTTGCATACAAATGGTGGGAACATGGGTAAGAAAATAGAGAAACTTTACCTACTAGTGCAAGATGTGCATATAGACATCTGAGGGGTAATAAAAACATAGCAGAAAAAATATCTGGAGTCACAGAATAATATAGGTTCTTCAGAAAGGAGGGAAATAGAGGTGGCAGCATTACAAGAAACATTAGGATAATTTGTAATGAAATGAGTTATGTCAATAAAACAGATTCTGTTTGGATCAAGCACTTCAAGCATGAAAAAAGTACTTTTGCAGAATTAATACTTGCAGAAGATCCCCAGGGCATCAGATTTGATTCTGCAACATTACTGTAGAGAGGAATGTAAATAACAATCTGTCATTAGAGGATGTTGAAACTCACAAGTTTCTACACCAGTTACTAAACCAACAAAAGGTAATGATAGTTTAGATCTGTTTTTTGCTTTGAAATATGTAGGCAACAAAACATAACCTTTAACCAAGCATTCAGGCATTGAGTCCATTTACATTACATGACAAAATGAGTAATGGTCAGCAAACTTTAATAAGCAAAACAAGTTAGTTAAAGAAGTGAAATATTTTGGGGCTTCATGGATATTTCTGTGAAGAAGACATCAAATTTCATTGTGTAACATACTGAGTTGTATCTGACAACGGGGGACTAGGTTCAGCCATCAAGGAAGTCCCCTCCATACCTATGTTCCTAAGTTTGTCAGTTAAATGCAAGACCCTTAAGTAAAGCAGAGGTAATTGTAAGACAGTTTGACAAATTTGATCACTGTCAGTATTCTCTAGTATTCTTTGACTCATTGCAGAGTTTGGACATTGGCTGCCGGACAGCAGAATATGTTCTTGTGATGGTGTAGATGTCTGAGATGTAGGACAGGATATTTATTGTCTCCTCTACTGGGTATCTATCAAACCTGCCACTTCATCTAGAGAGTCTCATTCAGATTCCTTCTCCATAGACCAGCCCTCCTTATCTCCCTCATCCCTGAACAGTCTCAGGTAAGATAGGGTTGGTAGGACATGTGGAAAGTTTGCACAGTCTAGTAAGGAAGATGAAACTGGGGAGAGCACCCGAAAGTGAGGACGTTGTAGTACACAGATGTTGAGCTGGAAGAAGAGAAGATGCAGGGGGTCTTACTAATGTATGCAAGCACCTGAAGAGAGGATGCAGAGAAGATGGAGCCAGGCTCTTTCCAGTGGTGCCCAGTGGCAGGACCAGCGTCAATAGGCACAAAGTGAAACACAGGAGGTACCATCTAAACATCAGGAAACGCTTTGTTACTGTGAGAGTGACCGAGCACTGGCACAGGTTGCCCAGAAAGGTTGTGGGATCTCCATCCTTGGAGATATTCAAAAGCCACCTGGACATGACCCTGGGCAACTGGTTCTAGATGACCCTGCTGGAGCTGGGGGTTGGACAAGATGACCTCAAGAGGTCCCTGCCAACCTCAATCATTCTGTGATTCTGTTAGCAAGCTCCAGCCATTTTAGTAGGCTTAATTCTAAAAGCCAAGCAAAGTTTGATGCTTAATATAAATGTTCTGCATAACTTCAAAGATACCCACTCACTGTGAAACTGTGATTTCTGGAGGCAGACTATGGCTTGCTCAGAAAATCAGGCAGGAATTATAAAAGGGATCGCTATTATGCTTGCCCATACGCACCCATTATTATTAGAAGCAGCAGGAGAGAACAGGCAGAAAAGGTGCTACAGGAATCTTTCAGGGAGTTTTCCTAAAGTGGAGAGGTTTTGAACTTTGCACTAGCATGGCATTGGCTCGGTAATGCTCTTAATGTATCTCTCTCTTCCTACCAAGTGCTGGGTACTTCTCTCTGTCTCAGCAATGAGGAACTCCTAGCCTGGAAAATTAGTTAGATTTGGAGAAACTCCTACAGTCAAGATTTACTTGAAGGATTTCTGAAATTAATCCTTTTTATTCCTCCTTCATGTCTCATGATCTGAAACTCTGTTTTTCCCCAGTTTAACACCACTGTAGCTATTCTTTGAGTTGAGCTTAGTAACTCATGCCTTTTTCCCTATCCCTCTTAACCTTCAGCTGTATGTTCTCTATATGACAGTACAGCATTATGGCTCCCAAAAGGTCCAACTGTGAGTGAGTTACAACTTCAGAGTGTGCCTCGGCATGCTGTTCATGTTATACCTCAGAAACCACAAAGACCTTTAAAAGTATTGATTCAGAAAATGCTGAAGAAGTTCTGCTGTCTTGTGACGGATAACGCAGGGTCATTATTTGAAGGAGTTCTTACCCAAGACCTTCTGATGCTCATTTTTGACTGTTTAGGGACTGGGCAAGCGGGCTACTTGGCCTATATATTTCCTGACTGCACTCCTTCTGCACAAGCTAATTTCTTTTCACTGAAGACCTATGTAGTGTCAACTAGTTCATCTGATTTTCTGATTTATGAAAAACATATTGGTTTAAGTTTTAGATCATAGCTAATCCTGTACAAATGCATAAAGTGAAAGGGTGAAAACAGACAACGATTTACTCGCCCAACACAATAAATGCATTATTCCTTTTGCACCCTGCTTAAGTACTGCAAGAGAGGATGAACAAACAGATTGGTCTCCTCCCACCACATATCTGCATTGCCAGCACTCAGGGAAATAAAGACTGCATGGATTAGAAAGTTGCAAGGGTACTATTTAGGCATAAGCTACTGAAACAGGAGCATGCATTGAAGAGGTCTCAGTTCAACAGTATCAGTCCTATTATGAGCAATGTCAGCCTCGCTGCTAATGCGGAAACCAGGGATGAGAATGCAGGTAAGATCTTTCTATACCAGGACATCAGCAAATCGCAATGAATTGCAGCCATTGCCACGATAATGTAGTGCAGTACATTCTTTCTCTTTATTAAATCTTGACTTTTGAAAACTGTTTTACTCTCAGCTGCTCGAGACAAAATCATTGGAGTTCTTTCAGCGCTTCCTGTGAAGTGACCTTACTGCTTTTGCTTATAGTTTGCAATCTATTTATGATGCACATTTAAGACAGTATTTGCAGCTCCTAAGGTTTCTGTGAATAATATTCACAAACATTTAAGCAAACTCTCTTAGCACTTTTTCCCTAGGCACCCTCTGAAGAAATCTTTCTCTGAATCACAGTTTGTGCATATGCAATTAATTACTGTCAGGCTGTTAGACAGGCTGATCATGTGGGAATTGACCATTTCATTTTCACATAGAAACAGCCTTTGCCTTTCGTTGTCACATAGAAACAGCCCTTGCACTGGCATCTTGATGATGCTCTTTTTTCCTCAGTTTGCTTGATTAGATCTTTTGATTGAAGTACTTGAAAGGCATAATTTCATAAATATACTTCAAGCAATTCCGCATAAACCACCTTATCCTCCCTAAATCGTTTCCATTTTATTGCTGAATCTTCAAATACCATTAAAAAACATTGCATTATGATAAGTCAATTATTGAACTGTGTACCTTGTGGACACCTCACTGTGTTGTCTGCATAAATGATTTCTTGTTCCTAATTAAAGGTAGGATAACAAGGCGATCTTCACTTAGAAAAATACTTTAACTTGTGAAATTCTCTAACCAAACATCTTTCTCCTTTCTTATAAGGATGCAAACTGTTTTATTAAAGTGGAAACTGACTGTGGGTCATCAAACTATTCTGAATATTGTTTGTACTGATTGCTCATTTTTATTTTAATATGCACCTTAACAGTACCGTAAAAAATTATTTATGGCTATAAATATATAGATCTATTCTAACAACAAGAAGGAACTCAAACTTATTTCTGAACTTTTCAGTACCAGAAGCTGGTTGGTGCATGAGCAATATGGAGACCCGTAAACAGCCTGTTGACTTAAAGTATTCTGCTTTCATATGTGCTGTGACTGGTAGCAACGTCCTATACATGAGAAAAGATTTGGAGGGCAAGGTGTTATCTTTATTATTATTTGACCATCTGGTTCAGCTGGAAGTATTAAACTGATTTTCAGACATTTGCCTAGATTTTCCTAATAAAAAACTATTATACCTAGCTTTGAAATTTGTCCTGTTATTGTCCTTAAACCATCATGGCTGCAACAAAATGCCACTAAGCATCTCTATGATATGCAAGATACAGTTTAGTTCATGCCTAGAATGGGAAATGAGAGTAGTAGTCCTGGATGTCTGATGGCAAGTAATGACATTTAATTGGAAACTGTCAATATTACCAATATTGACCAATAGAAAAAGTACTTCCTTATGCACATCCATGCAGTCTTGCATCCTTATTCATTGCTTTTTAAGTCCACGAGTACTTACTATTTCCTTTACTTTTTCCTTTTACTCTTCACCAAACAATGGTATTTCTTGATAACTAACCCTCCAAACAAACTTCCATTGTATCTTGTAAAAAAATAACCCGTGGACTACATTGGAAAGGTGGTTAAGAAAAGGTGTATGTCTGGATCCAGTTTAATTCTTCAGCTGTGAGTTTCCACAGAAAAGAAACAGTACTGTCATTGCCTATTTGTATTACATTTACTGGCCAAAAACCTTAAAATTTTTGTCTCTAATATTTGAGTTAGGATGTTGATCTAATTTATTTTTTTTTAGTAGAGTTCTATCTCATAAAAAAAAAAAAAAACTTGCACTGCATATATAGTAACTGAAGTTGTCTCATGTTGTCACTATTTTTTCTTCTCTTTCTAGGTGATGTCATTGTCTATATTAATGAAGTTTGTGTCCTTGGACATACTCACGCAGATGTAGTCAAACTCTTCCAGTCTGTTCCTATTGGTCAGAGTGTCAACTTGGTGCTATGTCGTGGATACCCTTTGCCCTTTGATCCTGAAGATCCTGCCAACAGCATGGTGCCACCCCTTGCAGTAATGGAGAGGCCTCCGGTAGTGGTAAATGGAAGACATAACTATGAAACTTATTTGGAATACATTTCTAGGACTTCTCAGTCTGTTCCAGACGTAACAGATCGACCACCACACTCCTTGCACTCCATTCCAGCAGATAGTCAGCTTGATAGCACATTCCCACCACCTGCCCATGATGATAATGTATCAATGGCTTCTTCTGGGGCCACCCAAGCTGAACTCATGACCTTAACCATTGTGAAAGGGGCCCAGGGCTTTGGCTTCACTATAGCAGACAGTCCTACAGGACAGAGGGTGAAGCAAATTCTAGACATTCAGGGATGTCCTGGTTTGTGTGAAGGTGACCTCATTGTTGAGATCAACCAGCAGAATGTACAGAACCTGAGCCATGCAGAAGTAGTGGATATACTTAAAGAATGTCCTGTTGGAAGTGAAACTTCTTTGATTATCCATAGAGGAGGTAAGTTTGGAAAGTCTGTACAATTACGAAAATGTGTGTAAAAGGTTCTAAACCATAAAACATACATATACTCACTACATCCTTGTGTACTAGATTGGAAATTAATTTCCATGTTGCGGGAGGTAACACCATTGGTTCTGGAAAAATGTGTCTGCAATCAAGTATCCTAGGCAAAATCTAACAGTTTGTTGTACATTCCTTTTTGTCTTTTGAGTGTCAATGGTCCCGCCTCTGTATAAGGGTAAAACTAGACCAGTTCCAGACCTTTCACCCCATAATAGTTTGTATGATGTCTGCAGCAAACTCTTACAGTCCCACAGCAGTGCTACAAGCTTTAGATATAATTGTATAGATTAACTCATTAAGGTAGATCAAAATCAGAGCAATCTATTAGCCCTTTACAAGGCTGGTTACTGGTTTAGATAAGCCATTTTGCCTCCTTTTCCTTCATTGTAAAAGTGTTTTATAATAGTCTTTTTTGTTTCTTTCTTCACAACAAAGATCCATAGTATATTTTTCTCTGTTTTTAAAAAAAATAGCTTCTAGCAACTTAATTTCTCTGACCAGCCTGACACAGTAAGTTGAATATACACCACTGGAAGGGGAGAGTCGAGACTTACCTGTAAGGAAGCAATAACAGAAGAAGTCTTAATACCTTGACAGTGATAAGTAATTTCATAGCTTTTAATATTTTAGCCAAACAAATTTTCTTCGATGGTTTTAGATGAGCATCCATCACATTTTATTATTACCTGAAGTGAGTAGTGATTGAATTTCTTTAATTAAAGTTGTTTGTTCCTCTAAAGGCATTCTTATGTCACTGAATATACGTTACTCTCTGCTTCAAAAGAGGTTGGACAGTGAAGCTTTAGTGTTTGCGTATGCCAAATCCTTAGAACAGGGAATATAGTAACATTTCATCAAATTGAAGAAATAATAAACATAAGGTGATTTAAATATCTGTAGAATCACATAGCCAATAAAGTATTTTTCATATCTACATTTAAAACAATGTTTTGTAACTGACAGAATCGGACATTTCTTTGGAATGAAGCCTAATTAAGAATGATAAGTAAAGGCCAACTGATGTCACTATAGAGTATGAACTTGGAGAAAGTTAATTGTTGCAGCGGTGCTATATCAGTTGGTATTGAATTTGGTTTTATTTAAAATCCGTTAAGAATCTGGAACAGTGGAGTAGGCAACATTTTTTTATGAACATGCTGACAAATTAGGGAGAATTGCATAGCAAACAAAGAGTATAAAGGGAATTAGAAGGGTTAATGTAACCCCCAAAGATGGGATTTTATTTTGAAAAATGCAAGTTAATCCCCCTCTAGAGGAAAACAATTCAGAACACCAATCTTCAGAGAGAAGTGGAGTGTGAAATCCAGTATGCTGAACAAGCCTGAGTAATAATAGACAGGAAAATAGATATTTCAGCAATCAGTGCAGGACAGTAGCAAAAAAAAACCCTGAAGCAGCAACATACTCAAGCCCATGAGGATAATTTCTCTCTCCCAAGAGAATTTCTTCTTAGAGCATCGATTCATGATTTAAAAAAGTTGATCAGCATGATAGTTTAACAAGTTTTGGTACATCAACTGAGCTGTGGCTGTTTTCTGCACATTGCTGTGGCAGATAGGAGATACTGCACTGAGTTCAACCCTCAATAAAAGCAGTATAAATTTACACCACCTTGTCTTTTGTCAGGCCAACCATGGAGGTACAGGTACCCTAGCTCAGCTGGCAGAAAATACTAGGTCCAAATGCAATAACGTGTTCCTGAGTCTTATCCCTCTGTTGCTGGGGCAGGGGGTGGTTTGTTGCCTCAGAGAATGCAGAGTGGGGAACGAGAGCATGTTTTGTTCTTGGTAAAACAATGACTAAGATTAAAGCAACTGTTTGGAAGTACTACAGAGTCATTAAACTTAATGGAACGATACAGAACAAATGAAAGTTTACTATCAGAAATATCTTTGCATCAGAAATAAGGAATATACCTTAATGCAAGGTTGTTAGACTCTGAAATTAAAGAAAAGGCTCGTTTGTTTGAGTGATTCAAAAGAAGTGAAAAAATAGAGTGTATGAGACAAACCTGCTGTACCTGAGAGATGGCTAAATCATTGCTTACCAGAAATATGAGAACTGTTTTAAGGTGTCAACCTGCTTTTTTTCATAAATGCATAGGAAAAGGGAATCCATGTAACATCTATAATGCAGGCAATCATATCTATGCTAGTCATCAGGTCTCCTTTTATAGTCCCTGGGCAGAAATAGTCCTTTCTCGGGTGCAATTCCTGCCATCCCAATGTAGATGTTTCAAATAACTCAGGTGTACCCTAAAACTATATATTCTGCTTGACTGACTATAAAGGGAATTGAGGATGACTGGTTCAGATATATGTGTCTATCCCACGTGTTATGAATAAGAAACAGATGACAACATTTGGTCATGTGAAATAATTCGAATACAAAACAAAGCTTAGAGAAACCTGCTATGGTTCTAAAATATTTAGTCTGTAGCACCAGTGAAGCAAGTGTACTTCCTCATTACCCATGGTACCAGCTTTTATTTTATTACCTCTAACATTTGAAAAATATCATCCTTTTCCATTATTACCCTATGCGTCTTGTTTTTAGCATCTCATTTTTAAGATTAAGACCAAAATACTATTCCTGCCTGTGGAAGAGGAAGGCTGTGTTTTGCATAAGGTTGTGTGTTGCCTCTTAATGTATTCTGTCTCTGATAGGAATATGGCCTCACTGCATAGTTCACTGTGGCAAATCCATTTTTGTAAGTGACTTAATTTCTGTCTCTCATCCAGCAATCTTAACTACATTGCAGGCAAGAAACAGATCGACATTGGCTGATGTATATTCTCACTATAGGAAAAAAGCATCTCATGCAGGAAAAAATGCTCTCTCCTATGCATATAGTATGTGTGCTACAGCATGTAAAAAACCATTGTCTCTCAAGCTTAGGAGGTCAATGGCCAGAATATGCAGGGGAAGGAAAGGTCTGTGTGTTTCAAAAAGATAGAGATAACAGCAGTACTCAAATTTAAAGAGGCCACTAAAAAAACTGTCTGAACTGACAGCAAACTGAGACTTGTCATGGGGTACAATCCAGCTGGAGGAAGTCCTACTGAATTTATAATGTACTCATTTTAAAATTTCTAAAGCAGAAGTAGTAATTTACCTGTTTATTAAAAAGAATCATGGAAACAATATAATTGTATGTCTAAGAAAATACTAAGCAGCACTTGTTTAGATGACAACTATGATACTCTGGCTAGAGATCTTACAATCTTCTTTCTGTTTGTTAGTCAGGTTCTTTGCTAACCACAGATGCCCTGCTTAGTTCAGTTTTTTTTGCATCTGACCAGCCATATAGTTTCCATATAAGCTGACAGAAGTGTTCACACGGAAAAATATAAAACACAAGGAAAAGATGGTGGAAATGTGTTGCCTAAAAAAAAAAAAAAAAAAAAAAAGGAAAAATGAACAGAAAAAAAAGGGTAAGAAAAAGATATGAATGTGTTTGTTACCCAAAGAGATTTACCCCTTTCCAGCTTTTCTTCAGCCTTCACACTTCATCCTCAGCTTCTGCAGCAGTCTGCATTGAGCATAGGCTGCTGAAATAGTGCAGAAGAGCTCTCAAAAATCAGTATTTCTGAATGTGGATAGAGCAGAAGTTCTGCATTAGTCCAGAATTACTGAAAAATATCTCTACATGGTTGAAGCAGTATGTACCAAATCTATGTAGAACAAAATGTTCACTAATTACGACATTAAAAATTGGGTTTAGCATGTTCTACTAAATGAGATATCCAAGTACCTGACATATGCCATCTCTTTTGGAAAGTACCTTTGAAATATATAAACCTATAGACAGCAGCCCAACCCCAGAAGTGTTCCTGTCTAAAAAAGAACTGACACATTCAAATGTAGATCCATCAAGACTATGTCTGAAATACTGCTGTTAAGGAAATCTGAAGACAACCAAGGACTGATTCATGAAGCTATGGCAGCTCCCAAACAAGTGCTGTGAGTGAAATATTAAAACTAAATGCAAAAGTGGGAGCCTGGCAAAGTCCTACATCAGACGGCTCTTTTATGGTGTTGGATTCCAAACAGACTCTGAGAAACTGAGACTGTTAGTACGAAATGGAGCCAGAGAAGTGACCTACTGTCTGTATGGGTTAATTGTTAGCCCACTGTGGCCATGGGAACGGAATAAGCCAGCAGCCAGCTTCACCCTGACACAATATGAGAAATAGTGTGGGCCACACACAATGCACAGTCAAGATGAGGAGGAAGAATTAAACTATGTAGATGTAAACTGTGAGAATAAAAGAATGGCAGATCTTTCTCAGATTCTGTATAAACCCCAGGAGAAGTTTGTAACTCCTTAAGACTGCTAACAGATACCAGTACATCACATGAAGCATCAGCAATTTCCAAAACAGCCAGAAATTTCACAAAAAACCATCTCTGCATATTCTAGTGAATGAGCCTAGTCCCTCAAAATAAGCAGACTTCAGTGGAAGGAATACTACATCCTTGGTGCCCTTTCCATGAACTGATCTCAGATTTACCTCTCTACCACACAGACGAATTTTTTTTTTTTTTTTTTGTCCAGGCTTGCTATAAGATGTCTTTCAATTCCTCTGGTCAGGAAAGCTCATACTTAGAATCATAGAATGGTTAATGTCAGAAGGGAACTTGAAGATCACCTCATTCCAACCCCCCCTCCCACCAGACCAGGTTGCTCAGAGCCCCATCCAGCCTGGCCTTGAACACCTCCAGGGATGGAGCTTCCACAACTTCTCTGGGCAACCTGTTCTAGTGCCTTACTACCCTCAAAGTGAAAAATTTCTTCCTAATATCTAATATAAATCTACCCTCCTCCAGTTTGAAGCCATTCCCCTTCATCCTATCACTACATGCCCTTGTAAAAAGTCCTTCCCCAGCTCTCCTGTACTCCCCTTTTAGGTACTAAAGCTGCTATAAGGTCTCCCCGGAGCCTTCTCTTCTCCAGGCTTTTTTTTCTCCAAGTTGTCCTCCTTCTTGGGAAAGCTGCACAAGGTAAAGCTGCAGGCAGCACCATCACCCTGCTAACACTAGTCTGACCCAGGCAGTTCTGATCGTCTGGTTCCACAACCTCAGCCCACCACTACGGTCTCTAGAGCTTTGACTCTGCTTCTGCAGTTCTTCATTCAAAGTATTAGAGAGTACCTGGTGCAAACTGGAGACCCTGTGTCTCATGGCTTGCTCATCTTCAATTCAGGACTTTCTAGTCAACAGTACTGTGGGTTGGAAGAAATGAAATTGTTAGGAGGATGGTGTAGGTTTTTGATTTGGGACTTGTGGAGGTTTCCTACCATTCTTCTGTCTCTACTCTTTTACATCGCTGGGTCATTGGTGAATTTTTTCATTCTAGTTGTTTCCTAAAGGAACCCAGTCTTGGTTTAATTGCTTCTTATGGGTACTCTGAATTAACAGCAGTCTGTTCATGCTTAATTTGTTCATGCTTCTTTCTGTTCTCTCTGACAAGAGATATTGGGAGATGCAAGGTCTGATAGCTCTCCTGCTTCCTGCTGTATTTTCTCCTTTCCAGACAGTTACTCCAACTGTACATTTACTCTTGATCCCTTTTCTCCCAGTTCTTGACAGTATTCTAATGTTGAGAGGAACTTAGATCCTTTCATCAACATCTGCATTTTTAGCTCTGCTGTATTCTTAAATGGCACCTATATCTCTTGTTTGTGAGTTTAAGGGACATTTGATCCCACAAAGGGAATGTGCACGTGAACCTAGTAGTGAACCACTGACCCATTTAAAGTGAACCATGTGAACCATTGATACCTAGAAGTCAATGACATAAATTTCTTCTGTCTACCATGCTGCTAAAACATCCTCTTTCAGTTTTCTCTTTCCAATTTACCACACCATTTTGCCTTGCCATCCCTCTCATCCCTGTTTTTCCTGGGTCTGTTTGCTTTAAAACTGATGGAAGACAAAGGTTCATAGCTGACCTTTTTCCTTTCCATCTCAAAATTATGAGCTTTCATATGATATTATAAATTCAACACTTTCCTCAGCATGAGTTTTCTGTAAATGTATCCTTCTCATGCTGGCTTTTGAGTTGTTTCATTTTTTTGCTCATTTTTGTTGCTGTTCTTAGCTAGTCATGCCAGAAATATTTAATGATCAAAAATATTGTGAGTCATGCTACATTGTCCACTTCATTGCCTTTGCTGTTAGATGTCATGTTGCCCTTTTCCCCACCCCCAGCCTCGGCCACTTGTCCCTTCCTACTTTTCCTACATAGAAATCAATAGTTTGTGCAAGATATTTTCATAACAGCCTTGTGAAAGGAGCAGTTGTCTTTCCTATGTTAATTCCAGAAATAAAATCTCTGAAAGATTTTTAGAAAATACTGTTACCATGCAAGAAATACTGCTGTTCTATTAACATAACTCCTGGAAGCACAGATTAATTTTTACAAGGCATGTCTCACGTTACGGAGTATCATATTTTTAGCTGCGAGATATGTATTCTCCGAGTGACCTTCAAATTATTTACAACCTTTTTGTCCTACACATTGAGACTATTTTATACTTTGGATTAACTTGAAATATTTTTAAGTATCTTGTTGTAATCATATGATACGAAATCTATTTTAATAAATATTTTACATGTTCTAGCAGGTAAACTAGAAAAATAAGTTACATATATATAGTTTATGAAAGGATTCAATCTAAATCTTGTTAGTAAGAGAAATGGTAACCTCTCAGTAGCACAGGGAATGACAAATTTGAACAGAGGGAGCCATGGCAGGAGACCAGTTATCCTAAAATTCACACTAATGAGACTTTCATATTTTTTCTTTTGTAGCTCTGATTAGCAGTGAAACAGTGTGCAATTGCTTCCATATTTCCGAATAAAAGAAAAAGAAACCATAGACCCCCTTAATGAATATGGATTCCTGAAAAAATAGACATCAGTAATAGTTAGTAGCTATTACACTGTATTAATGGAAGTAGTATTAATTGCATTGCGTTTCAAAGTGGTAGGGTTATGGTTTTGCTGCTTCTTTCTTATTAATGTTTGTGCACTGTGTTGTACATTTGTGGATAATTTTGCAAAGCATTAGATAAATCTTTTTTACATATATTGCATAGAAGGTTTTTCATGACTATTAGCAAGCATTTTGTTTCAAAAGTACTTTTATATTGGTGAAACTGTTTTCTAATGTAGACTTATATGGTCTGTATTAAGTTTGAACAGTGCTTCTATTAAAACTTACGGGGACGCTTCTCCTAGGGATATGTGTGCCTGACTCTTGTTGACATTAAGAGGAGTTAGTTTGCACACTGGAGAAATAGATCCCTTTAGAAGACCCTTTAGCAAAAAGAAATACAAGTGTGTAGACATAGATTCCTATCATTGCATGGCATAAAGAGGTAACTACCATTGCTCCAATGGCTATTTTGCCATTAAATTCTTATGCCCAAGATGAGGCTACATACAGTAACCAGTAACCAGTCAGACATTATAATTATTAGGTCTACACGGAGACTCGCCATGCACCTAGGCTTTGTGCAGAGCTGCAGGAACTCTGCCTTCAGGACAGGCAACTACTTGTCTCTGTTGATGAGTGCAGGGCACGTTTGTGTCTGGTAGCTGCAGCCCACATCACTGCAAGAACCCAAGAGCTCTGCTGTTAGCACTGCAGACTGATTTCAGTCTTACTGATATTAGTGTATGAATGAATACTAATTGTAGAACAGTTTGATTGAGAAAACAGACTTTTTGGCTTGCCTACACTTGAATCTGGCCAGGCCAGAGAAGTTTCTCCTCTGTTCTTGCAAGCAGTACTATCAGAAAACTAACCAGGTTATCTTGGACTGTGTATCTCAGTGGAAAATGGCATCTTTTGAAGCCAAATACCTCCCAAGCACGGTACATGGGAGAACCTACTGCAATACTGGGGCATGAAGAAACTTGTTTTTTTCCTAATTGCCCATAGTGTAGGCTCTGAGTGAATCTAGCATTCCTCAGAGGAGATCTGGGAGATCTCAGCCGAAGGAGGGAGAACTGCAGAGCTGGACTCTAAAAACGTACCATACAACCTGTGCTTGTGTACTGAGGCATGTCTAAAGTTTAGTCTAAATGTGTTGAACAATGTTTCTGTTGGTTCAGTATAATGTAATGTCCTATTAAACAACATTTGTTGGGTTTCCAAATCTGTTGTCAAAGTACATTGTGTAGACATTGTGACGTGGTGGTTTGTAATATAGTGCAATATTTTATAGTAATAAAGTAAGCTAATACACTATGAAACAAGTGAGTACATTATCTATTGTGCTACAGACATGAGACACAGCACTGGGGAGATGGGAAGGTGTGATTTTCAGGCACCTCCTAAACCACTTACAAAAGCCACAAAACTCTCTTGGCTCCTACGGTTTGCCTATCCAGTAAAAACTCAGAAACTAAATTAGTCTTCTAGATGAGGTATTTATCCCTGTACAATTCGTTAAGTAATTTTCTTTTATGTTCTTGAAAAAGGAAGGAAAGCTTTTACAGTGGCTACATTTGCCCTCTATGAGTAATGCTCTACTTACTTTATTTTTTTATAAACCAAGACCATACATTTACTAAATACAAGACTGCCCTTCTCAGGAAGCCTTTAGGTGACTCATAATTCAAACACAATCAAAACCAACACCAGGATACATACACCTTTGCTGTGTCACCTTCAGATTACGGTATAAAAAAGGACATGGAAGCCAAAGCTGTCAGGCCCAAACTCTGAAAGTCGACTCCGAAGTGTGTCAAAACAGATTTGTAAAAGAAATAAATTGCTTTCTAAAGCCAGATTTTTCATTACTTGGGACAGTATTTCAGTGTGTAAGAAATATACTGTGCAGTTTTCCTTTTTGATAAATGAGAAAAATCCTGACTTTTTATTTTGTACCTTTTATTAGCATGAGCTAAAAGAAGGCAAGGTTTCTATGCGCACATTCCTAGGGTCACCTTATTTTTAGTTTATATTTCAGTTAGGTGCAAATTTTATTTAATGGAATTTTTGGAGTATTTTTTTCTCTAATGTAAGCATTTTTATTGCATTTCATGTGTTCTAGGTAGAGAACTTTTAAGATCCTGTGATAATTAGGAAAAGAGTCTATATGCATGTATTAAAGCACAGACCCAAAACCTTTGAATGAGAAAATATTTTAATCATCTTTAAATTCATTTTGTCAATTAATTTCCATTTCCACAATTATTTGTTTTTTTCCATGGCAGAAAGTTTGCTAATATTTTAAAAGGATAAGTGATGATGATAGCAAGAATAATAAGGCAGTTTTTCTTAAAGAATAAGAAAAATCATTAAGTAATACTTCAGGGATTAGTTAACATCATAGAAAAGGTTTGCTGATTACAGGAAATACTGCAGTATTATCTGCATATATTTTAATAGATTAACTAAATGCATTTGCCAATACAAACACAACATTTATCCATGTGAAATAATTTCTGTATTTTAAACTGCTTGTTCTCAATAGATGTGGTTATTTTAGGCATCTGGGGCCAAGCAGTGCCTCTTCCTACAGTATAACATTATTGTATCTCTGAAGTAGTGCAGAAGACACCTTAATCTGTTCCTTACAAAAAAAAAAAAGGAATGACCAGTGGAGAAACTTGTTCCTTTTTATTTTGTAAATATGTTCCTAGTGGGATAGTGTATCAGAAGATACCGCTCCTCTTTTGCATATGTCTTCAGCCTCATGCTATTAAAGTGTAATGTTCTCAGGAATAAGTATCTGGAATTACTAAAAGAAGATGGAAAGATTCTTGCAGAGTAATTCAACTGTGTAACCAAAATGAAGGATGGTTACATCGATGGGATGTCCTAGAGCAGTTCAGAGAGAAGTCTAGGGAATAGAAAAATCCACAGGGCTTTGATCTGTGGCCAGTGAGAGCCAACAAATGTGGCAGAGCCAAAGTCATCTCCATCCAATTTCTGCCCTTCTTCACTAGCTTTTTCCATGTTTTATCCAGGTCCTTCCTCAGTCTGTATGTTTATTGCTTGTCATTCTGGCTCCATTTGCCTTCATTTGAGCAATTCAGAGAAGCTGTCACTCTTGAATGTCAGCCCAGCCTTTGAACTTAGCCTTGCTTTGAGCAGGAGGTTGGACTAGATGAATTCCAACTGTCCCTCCCAATCTAAACATTTATATTGTTCTATGGTTCCCCATCTTTCTCATGTTTGGGAACCTAAGATGCTAAAAGAGAGGATCTCTGAATGAATGTAATAAATCACCATTTGGATAATTTTAAACTTCATCCACAGTACTCCTCAGAGATAAAGAGAAGTTGTTTAATCTTGTCTCCTTATTACATGATATTGAATATATATTGATATAAAACATATATATTTATTTATATATTAAAGTTCTTTAGAAATCGCTGCAAACAGAAACAATGAAGACATGCTTTTTGATTTCGGCTTGCCAGATGTGTTCATTGAGATTACATACACAGCAAATTATTCTCACACTATAATTGAAAAATAATGGAGTGTTTGTTTTTTTATTTATAGTATTCCTGAGAGATCTCAATGGCTTGTGGGGTTGGCTCTAAAATATGAACAGCTAGATAGTCCGATCCAGCTAACATTCACTACATAACTCATATACTACATCAACTACTACCATTATTTCTGCTAAGGTTGACCTTAATTAAGCAAGAGGTTTATCTTGTCACTTGTTCATTGTATACCAGACTTTCAACTTTATCCAGCTCTTTATCCTAATAGAAGCACATTAGCATGCATTGTACTAAAAGAAGAACCAACTATATATAGTTTCAGTTGAAATGGCCCTTTTTAAACAGTCATCTCATGATAATTAATTGTGAATGTACATTTTTACAGGTCCTTAAAGGCAAAGAAACTGAAACTGTTTTACATGCTACATACTTCAGCCTATCTTCCCAGGATTGCCTTGCAACACATACAGCCTCCTTCACCTCAGCTGTTGTTATCAGGGATCCTGTGCAGACAGCTAGTGGGCATCCTTCCTCATCTGAGCTGGGCAGCAAGCAGGGATCCCTATATGATGAGGAAAGGCGGCACCTCTGTCGTGCCATTCAGCTGCTGTAAACATCTAAAGGAGCAAAAATGAACTTTATTCTAAAAGATACTATTCTTCCTTGTTAATTATTGAAGTTTTTAAAATTCACTTGCCAAAGTTTCATATTTAAATTTCTACTCACATTTGGTTACATGAATCCCAACTTAACTGTAAAAAAGTAAGATTTCTAGCCTACGCTAGTCAAAATAGTTACTTCTGCAGTCAGCAGTGGAAAATAGGCACCTGAAGAGGGTGACACATCATTTTATTCAGTGATTGCTTAAGCAGCTTGTTCTCTGAGTTTGCCCTTCATGCTCCACTGGTTACAGAGAAGTCTGGCTGAGGACCTTAGCTGAGCTGACCAGCCAGGCAGCCAAGGGTGTGTGAGATGAGTCCTGCCCAAACACCAGAGGCAAGCACAGAACAATTGAAGGTGTGCAAAAAAAAAAACCCAACCCCATATTATCACAAAAGTTGGAATCTGTCTCACACGCTATAGCTACATATGGAATCCCATTTATGCTTCCATAGGGAGTAATCTGTTTGGGTTTTTTTATAAAAAGGAAGTTGTGAATATGAGCTTGCATAAAAAATGATTATTTCAGATTAAATATATCTTAATATCTTTATTATTATTACAAGTTTGATTATAAAATTAATTGTTTTTATATAGTGGACTTTTGTAAGGCTTTACATGCAACAGTCCCACTCATTTAAAAATGGAAAGAAGTAAAATTAGTATAGCTTACATTGAATTGAAATATTGGTTAACTGATTGATCTTTTAACACAATTATAAGTAGGGAATCAGTAAGGGATTTTATTTTTAATGAGCTTCCTCTAGGATAAGTTCTTGGCTTTTGACTATATTTCATTTTTTATGAAGATCCTGTAGAAAACATAAAATCAATACCGATAAAGTTTGTAGATGGCAGAGAGATTGGTTCACATCATTTCTGATAAAGAGCAATGTGGAATGCTTAATAAATTAAGCATCAGCAAACAAGAAGCATTTTTATGCAGTTACTGTAAATCAGTTCCTGAAACACAGAGCAAAGAACGCAGCCCAAACTTGCCAAAGTGCTTTTGAATAGATAATCGGCTGAGCATAACATCACAATGAAAAAGGCAAACTCAGCACAATTTCTTAAAATAAAACTTATTGTTTATATATTTTTCTCAGTAAGATGCCATTGGTGAACTATTTTATTGGATTTATTATGAATATTGACAAAATCAATGAGATCCCGTTCCAGATCATTTTCCCCTGCTTAAGTTCATATTTGTTTTTCCATCTTTTTTTCCATTTTCCACATCTACTTCAAAGCTATTGCATGACACTTCCGTATACTATGCAAAGATGAAGCCTCTTGCAGTAACCTTATCTTTAACTAAAGTTTCTGTTATTGTTAGTAGCAACCTGAAATGTGGGATTTCTCTAGGATTTTCCATGCAGTTCTTCATTATCAACAGTAATGGCTGATTCAGTTGCCCATGTGCAAGGTGGATGGAAAGATGTTTCCATAATACCCAGCTCCTAGAATATATCTCATTTCCTGTACAGACAGTTAAGCATATCATTTCAGAATTCATTTCCTGTGTGGAATCTTGCAAGCAGTGGTTCACTAAAAGCTTGTAGAAATGGAAGAAAAGGACCTGGCTTGGGAAAAGAGTCCTAAAACAGAGCTGAAAGGATAGAAACCAGATATTGAAGAATTAGGGATTCAGAAAAGATGTCTGGGGTCATGTAAACTATTCTCTAAGGAGCCATGTTGTAGGATGATCCTTTTTTCAGCAGAAAGGAAGCACAGTCCCTGACCTACAACACTCTGGGTACCAGAGTCTACTACCTATAAAACTGCTTGAAAGACATTTATGGTTAACATGAGAATCTATTTATTTAAAACAGCCACAACCATCCTCTGTGTCAAGTAGATAGTCTGATGGAAAGCACCTACTTGGTCCCTTCCAAGTGTGTATGCTACCTTCCTTCCTCTGAAAAGTACCTGGGTCAGGCAAGTCCTCCTGCAGTTAAGACATATCGCTCCTCCCTGAGGTCCTCCTCATGGAGAGACATTTCCAATGGCTGTGGGATCTGAGCAAGTGGAAGAGGACTCAGGGCAGAGAGCTGGAGATCTGCAGCCAAATCCAGGAACCTGCTGAGAGCAGCAGGGAGCAGACACAGGCCTCAAGAGGGAATGGGATGAAAATCTTCTGGGGACTGGCAGGGACTATACAAAGATTGTTTTAACTCAAGGAATTGACTGGAAACAAGAACCTGTAACAGCAAGCAGGGCAAGCTGTTCAGAAACCCCTTTTGCTTCTATATACCAGCTAATCATTTTGCATTTTCTCTGTTTGAAAAAGTTACTTATTTTAGCTGTATTATAATAAAGCCTGGTGCTTTGGGTTTTGGTTTGGCTTGGACAGCCTTCAGAGCTGTCTGTAAGAAGGATTCTAGGCAGATCTAGCTTAAATCTTTGGCTAATGTAGGATTCCATCTCAGGCAGGAAGGAAACACCAAATCAAAACCTGCTGCATCGCCACAAAATAAAAAGTAACTTTTTCACCAACATCCCAGGTTGGCATATTCTGCACATTGCATATCAAAGTCTTGAATGCTGGAACTAAGGAGTGATGATGCTTTTCCTCCTGAGCAGTAACTCTGACATCAGTTCTGTGGCTATTTAAGAGTTAGTAATGAAGAAAAAAATATTACACAGAAATTCTAGGGATTTCAGAGATTTTGTAAAAAAGGGGGAAAGTACTATTACACCAATTTTAAAATTTGGGGTGATAAACCACAAAGATAATATGCATCTTTGTAATGACAAAGTCAAAAAAAGAGCCCTAAATGGAAATTTACTGTTACTACTTTTCCAAAATTTCCCCTTTTGCTGTTTAAATCTACAAAGGTTATGTTTGGAAATATGCACAAATATCAAAGAATAGTGGAAGTAAAAATAAATAATAGTGATTTAGAAAGCAATATAATAAATAAGAAAACATTAATTATTTTAATTCTGTATTGAAAATAATGTTGCAAATTAAACCCAACAAATTTAAGAAATATAAATACTTCTGAAATTTTGCATGTGGAGGATTATACCTAGTCTCTAGAGAGTGAGTATTAATTCTGAAGTATTCACAAGCTTTTTTTCCTGCTCCCCTATGTTGTCTGAGAGATAAAGAACTGAAGTGTAACAAGATATGTATTTTAGTCATTAAATCAAAATACATCTATTGCAGAGTGCTGGTGTAGAAGTTGAAATTCCATTGCAGTTCTAACTCATTCATACTAGGAAAGAGATTAATAAAACTTCATTATTTGTGTTTGTGCATAGAGGTACCTGCTTTTATTCATTAATATGTGATAGCTACTTGCACACTGTTTTTTCCAGTTGTCATTAACAGTAGATAATCTTTACCAGACTAAAGGTGTTTGGGGGTCTGTCTTTGTATAGCAGAACACTTGCACAACTTTCAGAACATTCCGCATGGAAAAGCTGTTCCATGGAGGATCTGAAGATATTTTTGTTTGCTTTCTGTTGTATATTTGCTAATATTTTCAAATTGCAGCAATAATTTCTGAATTATTACATTCTGAGTAGCTGGATGTATAATTTTGTTGAAACAAGAATGGTGTTGTAATTGGATTCCTCTAGTCTATGAAATATTATTTTTTCAAACACCTCCTACCAAAATTGAGTCCCAGATTGTTTAAAAAATTTCACCAAATAGTACACACACGGAGAAAGAGAGTAACTTAGTCTACAACTGCCAGTTGCCTGATAGACCGAAAACTTACTTATGTTATGAGAAACAAAGGCCTGTTTCTAATAGGATAAATTAATTCAGGCTCCATGTTATCAGGAGCATCTAATATTTAGTGCTTGCCAAATATTAGAAGGTCACTAGGTATTTTATCTAGAACTTACCTAGGAATTTCATCTGAGAGCTGGTATTTGGATTTTTTTTCCAAAAGAAAAAAAAAAAAAGTTCCATATATTCTGGAAATGCAACTGCTTTTCACAAAAATGGCTTTAGTGAGTCCTTATTCATCAGTGAAAACTCCTTTTGTCAGAAGAGCACTAACAAGCTCTGATTTAAATCTACCTGTTCTTTCCTCTTTCTCTGAAGTAAATCTTCTGTTGTGGATCTCTGTGATGTGAATTATACTTCCTAAATCAGCTCATAAGAGTTAAAAACAAGAACAAACAAACAAACAAAAAAAGCCAGGGGCATATTCCCCTACAAACTATTTCCTGTCCTGGCTGATTGGGATCATGTACCACCAAAACTGTATGATGACTGGGTAAAGAGCATACAGATCCACCTTTAATGTCTTTTTACTTACCTATTCTTTGGGGAACCCTAAGGAAAAAAGTATTTATCACATCCGATTTGATGACAATCACTGATTAATTGTACTGTTCATCCAGATTCCTTCAGCCAGCTATGGTCTTCAAGCATAAATTCACAGGTTTTGTTCTGTGATCATATGGACTTATTGAGATATATGAGTATACTGAGGAAGAAAAAGATCTTTCACAGATCCAAAGGCACATCCAATTTTGCTTTCTTATGCAGTAAGTTCTGATTTTTAAAAAGGAGGGACATACGTGCTGGGTATCCTAGCAAGTCTTTCTAAAAATGCTAATTTTTAAGCTTAGGCCAGCTGTGAGGTCCACAAGGTGCTTCACGGTTGTCAGCACCATCTCTGTTTAACTTGTCATGTTTATTTACTGTTCCAATTTTCTTAGTATTGAGGGGTTAGTTCCATTATGTTGGACATGTCGTCTAAATCTCAACAGTCTGAAATCAATTTATGTTCCTCTGAGAGACAGAGCACTGTCACAGGGCAAAAAAATTACCTAGTCATAGTTTTTCTTGCTTTTCCTTGTAATACATTCATTTAATACTTATCACCTTCCGACTATCTTGTCAGGATCCTTTATCAGAACCATTTTTTAGTGTTCTGCTCATTAACTTTTTAAAGTACTGCGCAGGACTACATGTGACCAGCACACAATCTAAACATCATAAAATTCACATCAATACTGTTCCTCTCTCATTAGGCTTAAGGACACAACCTTTCTTTATGTTAATTGCTCATCTCCAAGCCTTCAGAAATTCAGAAAAATGTGACATTTCCCAACCTTCTTTTGCAAGCCAGGTCATCTTGGTCGATTTATCATGCTTTATACTCTTTAGTGTTCTGTACTGCAACAGTATCATGCCCATCAATCATTATTTCTCTCCCTTTTTTTTCTTTCAGGCTCCTATGATCTTATGCTAAATCTTCTGAACTTCATGTCATTTTAACCATTATCATTTAGATCACTGCAAAGCTTTTACTAATTCAGCTTTGTTCTTCTTGATAAGTTGAATACTGAGAATTACCTCCTGACTGGGTGAACGTGAAAGCCGAAGAGGTTTATCTCTACTAGGTACATGTCATTGTATACAATATCAAATCTTCAGCAGCTCAAAGCGGAGTGAATTACCTAGAGGTTCAATCCGGGAATTGGGAGTTTAGAAATTCACTGTTCTTTTCACAGTTTTGTTACTCCTCGGACATCGGCCTTCCACTAACACCCCTTGCCAAATATTCCGCTTTCCTACACTGAACGGTATACATTCACAGCTAAGACTCAACCATGTGAAACTTGAATCTTGTGATAAGTTTTCATTCTACTGTTAGTCTTTTCTTTCACAGTCTGCCACTGTTTGTCAACCTTTCTGTTCTACCTGAATCCCCATAACCAGGAATAAGCTGGTCTGTCAAGCTGGTGTGAAGCAGCAGGAAATTGGAAGGAAATTACTACCTTGAATAACGTCTGGATCCAAAGAATCAAATAAACATGCTATTGCTTATTCCAGCTTCCACCACTGTGGCCAAGTGGCATGATTACCTTTTCATTATGTTGCCATCAAGTGTTTATCATTCCACCATGTGGTATGAAAATGAGCCAATTATAGTTAACACACCTGAGCTCCTGACACTTCCCATTGTCACAGAAGAGATTTCAAAGGCAAATCAATAAAATTCAGAACCATGCTGACAGCTTAATGCATTTTAAATCCAAAATTCTGAAGTTACTACAATGTAATTTAATAATGACAGAAAGGCAGTCAGGTGAAACCAGCAGGCTCTCTTATTCTCTTATTAACTTATTTGTTGCTTTATGGTGAACTTTTGTCCAGTGCTTCCAAACCTCAGAGAAATCAGGAGAAGTGAGACTGAGATCACTAACAGACATCCAGGACTACCTGAGGTGCCCTGGGGTATCAAAAAATCTTCACTGGAATGGCAGAGTCAGTGGGAGACTCATGATTGTCCAGGATGACAACTGAAGTTCTGTCATCTCCCATAGTTCCTGTGTCATGTCTGCCAATCCAGCACAGATTTCTGAGTTGTTAACATATGGCACCCTTGATACTAGACTTATGGTTGTGCATCTGCATTAAGCTCCTAATTCACAGACTATGACATCAAAATTTAATGGTCTGCATATCAGTGTCTAAATTTGGTGCATGTGTCGATGTGTCCATTATAATTGATGGGGGCTTCAGCAAACCACATAAATGTAGACATCCGGTACTAATTGAGATGCCCTTGGGTATTCCACCTCAGCTCTCACTTGCAGATCCTTTGTCACAGCTGGCAATGGCAGGAGGATACATATTTCCACCCAAAAGACACTAGATGGTGGTGCAACTGAGCTGATATCTAGAAAACTATTCAGTACAAGCAACAGAGTCCAGACAGTTTTTCAGGTCACTGCGAGGTTGCTGCCTCTGTTTGGATAGCTGAAATCTTTCTAGACTCAGTTCCCAGCTTTTCTACCTAGTTTCATGGTTCAGCACTGCTTCTGATGTGCTGTTTTTCTGTTTCCCATAAGAGTGGGGCATTTTATTGCAAGGTCTCCTGTTCAGAAACAGTCACAAACACCAAGGGAATTTCCCTACTTTTATCTATTTTTATTCTTTTATTAGGGATTTTTCTGGTCAGTGTTTCAGGGATAGGATTAAATCAGGATCAGGAGACAGAGAGAAATCCTGGGAACAGGGAGGATAAGTCTGTGAGAGTTCAGGCATCTGAAGAAGGGCGTAGCTGAAAGAGAACATGGATGCAATGCAGGAATTTAGAAGAGGAGGAACTGGAAGCATAGATGTTAACACTAAGTATCTGGCAACTCCTTTCCTTCTATGCCTTAATACGAAGCTTACGTATAAGCAAAGGAATGGATTTATTATTGAATATTTTTCCCTCACACTTGCTGAAGACTTTTTGTGAATATATTTTCATGAAAAGGTCTTTAGGGCACTGTATACAAACAACTTACCCTCCATCTACATTTTAACACAAAATATTGGGAACATGCCTTCATCAAAGGGCATTCATCAAAGTGACATGCCATAATGTAAACTGAGATTTCTCTAATGTGCTTAGAAAGTGTAAAAGCTTAAATGGGAGCAGATTCTAAATACATGAAAGAGCAGAGACACTGGTATAGTTAGGCAGAGTTTCTGACTGTCAGAGAGCTCTGAAAATATGTTGCAACAATCCTGAAAAGTTAGTTTTGAAGCTTAAATTAGCTTTCAGTAAAGCCAGGCTGAATAGCCAGACATGTTCTTAGTCAGCATACAGAGTCTTTATGGGTATGGCAACACTCACAGGCTCTTCTAAAAGCAACAGTCATGAGCTGTCAGGACTCTGAAGACTCAATTTGTATTCTAAATTAAGTTGTGGGTTCAGTGTGCGTGACATCTACCAGTCTTTTCACTTTGCTGTGTCTGCTCTGCTTGGGGAGAGTTGCTGGACACAATGCATATGCCCAGGATGGGGCAGCATTTGCATTACTAACTCCTGCAGTATTAGAGCAGTACAGTAGGGAGCGTCATCCCTAGCCTGGACACCTCAACTAGTGACATTGATTTTAGCAGCAGTCGTTGGACAACACACATGAACAGAACTGGAGATTCTTCCAGGAAAATTTCCTTCTGCCAAACAAAAGGTTCTCTTTCTTGACCTTTCCAAGGTGTTGGTAGAGTTCACAACCTGTGAGCAAACTTCTGAGATCTCTTCCTCCACTTATCATGTGCTAGCAGCTGGGCATGCAGGCTTTTGCTAATTAGGTTAGTAATTGCATAAAATATGTATATTATACACCTCTCTGAGGAAAATAACAGTTCATCCAGTACTACTTGCAGTGGCAAATCATAAACCGGGATATGGACCTAAGGATTTGGACTTTTAGTAGGAACTTCTGCAATAAAAGGCAAGAGACAAGGTTTTTCCTCCATTCCGTAAGATATCTTTTTCTGCTCCAGGTCAAGTTGTCCCATTAAAAGCTGTTCTGAATTGCTCTGTAGCAGCATTTTCTCTATTCTGAGACATGGCAGTCCTTCAGGTAAAACAGTTTGCTATTAAAAAGGAAATAAATCTGTAACATTGTAACACTGTTCTGGTAATAGGTGCCAGAAAAGAGAAGAAAGTTCATGTAAAAGTTCACCCAATGAAACATTCTGTAAGTGTTAAGTATCAAACTTCATCTGTGGAAAATAATCTGCTCTTGTTGACCACATAAAAGGTGCTTGTTCCAAAATTTTGTTTCTCTGGAGATATTCAAAACCCGCCTGGATGCATTCCTGTGCAACCTGCTGTAGGTGACCCTGCTTTGGCAGGGGGGTGGACTGGATGACCTCCAAAGGCCCCTTCCAACCCCGACCATCCTGTGATTATGTGATTTCCAGAAATTGTTGTAGATTTTTATTATTTTTCCTAATTATAGTCTATTTAAGCATCAAAAACTGTCACTGGCAATGTTGCATTTGCCTCTGCGCCGTTTTAGCTGTGATCCAGAAATTCTGTTTCACATCCAGATTAATCAGAAGCTGATGGCATTTAGTTTGTTGGGTTTTTTTCTGGTTTCATAAATTTATTTAAATCTCTGACTGATAATCAATTCACAGAGGTGTAGCAGCCAAGCAAAATAAATAGTTGTATGTCCATTAGAATGTAAATTAACTCATTACTATGCCAGCTTTTGACCTTTTCTGGTGGCTGTATTCTTGCTAACAAAGACTCTTTGCTATTCATGAAAGTGAAAACTTCATGGTAGCTTGAGATTCTCTGGTGTATTTTAGAAGAGGTTCTCATAGACATAGGTGACCAGTGAGAGTCCCAGCTCACCAGCAAGTACTTCTATCATTCATGACTTTGAATAGCTATCCTTTTTCTAATTATTTGTGAAGATCTGGATATTATTGAAAAATTTTTACTCAAGAAGGCTAGGTCAGTGAAACTTCATGAACATCACAAAAAGTGCTCCTATGTATAAAAACAATAATATTGATTTAGTACCTGATCCTACAGTCATTTAAGGTTTTTTGATCAGTTCTATAGACTTCAGTGAGATGAGATCAAGTTTAATTTCTCAAGGCAGTCCTCTACCTCCACTCATTTCTGATAAACCTCTCTATGTCGCACTTTATGCTACTCGTCAAGAAATCTGAAAGTTTTAAGGGAAGAAATATAGACTTGGACTCATGATGCCCTCAAGTCATCTGGAGAAGAGATGAGCCACAGAAGGTGCTACCCCAATGGGGTCTAAAGATCCAGCTGACCTTCCTGTGAACCGTGCCTGCTCTTTGCCTTGCACCTTCATAAAGTGATTATCTGTGGGCAGGAATGTATTCATTCTTTGGAGTCACTTTTCACAGGTGTAATAGGCCGAAGAGAGTGAAAAATAGTGCTGATTTGGACTGGAGCGTTACTTCTATATAAGACTTCTATATGAGACTTCTATAGCAGTCTCACTTGGGAGATCAGGAGCAATGGAATAGTGGAGCATAAAGCAAAGCGCCACCACAAGGAACTGCTGAGGATCAGTTTGTACTATTGCTAGGTTTTTTTCAGGTGAAACTGATTAATAACATCTGGGCATGCATATATAGCCCTAAAGAAGACAGACCTTTTTCACAGTTTTATTGACCTGAACCTGAATTTGATATAACAACTGATGACTGTAACCAGCCTTTATCTCAGTGCAGCACAGTGCTACATCAGTTACTTGCCATGCTGCCAGTGCGCAGCCTACTGCAAGGGAGAAGTCACTGGGTCTAACCATATGTAATGTTGTGGGCTTGATCAAACATGATGGGTCACTCATCTCACTCTGATGTGGGCTGTGTTGATTTTTGACCCATTGCTTCGGGTGCCATACCAAGCGATGACCAAATGGATCCTCCGCGGCATGGCATGGTCACTCTGAAGGACAGCAGACAACAGGACTAGCTAACTATGCTTGAAGAGCTAGAGCTCCCAGGCTTCTCACACCTACTCTTTATTTCAAGGTAAATCAACTTTTTGTTATTGCTAAAGTAAGAGCACAATACTTAAGGCTGTTTGAAAGAGATGGAGCTTTGAAAAAATATTATGTGGTAATGACTGATTTTATTAGAAATGGAACTTCTAATTGCCATTCCCTATACATCATCTGATATTTTAAATATGACATGACCAATCCAAACTTTTTGTCACCTGCTTGTGTTAATAAGTATTATTTCCATCTATTTTAATTCATTGTTTCCTTTTAGATTTTGGTTACTACAGCATATAAATTATTCAAATTTACTTGTTCACCTTGATCAGATTTGTTTTCCTGAAAAGGGGAGAATATTTGAAGAATAATTTAATTGATGCTACATATTTTATTTATGTACAAAAAAAACAAACAGGAAAACCAACATTATCTCTCCCACCAGTATTTTTGGAATTTTAGCTGGAGGATATTTTGCATCTTAATGGGTGAGCCCAGTTGTAGCCTGACTTCTGTGCACCTAATCCAACAACACCTAGCACAGCTCAACAGAAGGTAAACATACAGAAGGAGAAGCCAGATGTAACGTGAATGGTAAGAACCAGTCCCCTGCCTCCTGCTAACGGTGTACACTGTGAGTCTGAACTCTCAGAGAAGTTCTCCACTGTCACATCCACTTGAACTTAATGGGTATTTGACACCTCTGGAACTGAGGCCCAAGTGTAGGCAACTGATAGACATCTCAGGGATCCCAGTAAGAGAAAGAAAAAGTACAGAAAAAAAAAAATCTACTGCTACGGTAAATTTATACAGTAACTTTTCTAGAAAGGAAAACTTTTGCTGAAGGGAAGTGTTGTCACATGGACATTGATAAGATGCCTGTGGAGTCAGTTAATGCTCTGGGAGTGCTCATCAGCCATCTGTTCATTGACTTCCAAGCATCTACGTGAGAAAGGTCTGTGCAGTGCTTGGGACAGCTTTGCTCAGGAAGCCATATGCAGCAAGGCTTTTATAGCACACAGACACACAGACACACACAAAAGAAAAAAAAAAAAGAACCCCAGTGAAAGCTAATGGGCAAAACATGATGTGGAGGGAAGCTGACGTGCCCTCAACATTGCTCTGGATGAAAAGGCTTTATCTTTGATGCTGTTGAGTTCCTCCCTGCAGCACTACCACATGCCGTCACTGCAGAAATCAAACTGTTCCTGGACTTTGGTTTAATTATAAGTACATGTCTGCCACAGAGGTGAACATCATTAAAGGTCCTGTGGTTTGGCAACACCTACGTTAGTTACTTGTGATTTTACAAGGTCTTAAGAACCTTTCCAAGAATCAGTACAAAATAGTGAGGAAACTGGTTTGTCTACTGGAAAAGACTAATGGAGATAGAAATGTAGCAAAAAGCATGCACATGGCAGCAGACTAATAACCAAAGGCTGGGTTTGTATTACTGTTATTACAGAATATGCCAAATTCAGGATTTTTACTAAAAAAAAGCAACAAATCAGGACTCTATCTTGCAAATGCTCTTAAGTCCTGTCTGATAAGCTGCTTTTAGAAAACCAAACTTTCCGACAATAAATACTGCCTGAAGTGTAAGGCACGTGAAATCTGTAAGCATGTTTTATGACAACAGCATACTTAAATTGGTATATAAGAAGAAATAGATACAACTGTGATGTGATTTGTCTTTTGTTATAGGATATCTTCATCAAAAAGAGAAGTACAGTAAACTGCAGCTAGAATTTGCCTTGATCTGAAAAAAGAAAAAAAGATTATTTTTTTTTCCCCAAATACATTTGAATCCAAAGTTTGTTTTCTGTTAGTGATGTTTTTTAGTAAAGTTACAACATAGAAAACATCACAACTCTGATTCCCAGGGAAGTTCATTTTGGAAGGCAGTCAATATAATTTAAAAAGCAATGCCAAAAATAATTTTTCTAACACTGCTTTATAAGAAAATGTAATTCTGATTTTTAAAAAACATATGGTTGTTACTGTACTTCAGCTTATTTATTTAAAATGAAACAATTAAAATTTCAATAAAGGTGTTGGCCACCAGCTGTTGTACCTTATCAGAGTGTAAGTGGTCAACATTGAAAAATTAATCATTGTATTCACAAAACTAACATTGGAGAAGTGTATGAGGTTAGCTATTTTACCCTCACATACTTACACGTAACAAGACATTACACATGGTGGTGACCATAGTATTTTCCTGCTAGCATCTAGCTGAGTGACGGTGGTTGCTCTTTGACAGAAGCCAGTAACGCCACTCTCCTTTCCAAAATTAATTCAGATCTGTACTGCTGCCTTTACAAGGAGCATTAATAAAGACTTATTTAAAACAAATAGAAAGATACAGCAGTCTTCAGAAAGTGAGGCACAACTTCTGTGGTGAAGCTATTAGGAGAAGGGAAGGTTGTCAGGCACACGGGTAAGCAGAAAGCCACTCATGGGAAGAACAGGTTGCATGAAGTATTTTTAGGTGGATCTAAGCTGGCTTTTATTATTTCAAATTTTAAAACTGTATGTAAATAGGAGAGTAGTATGTGTATATATGTATATATATGTATGTGTATATATATAGTAATAATAACATACCTATGTTCTCAGCCATTTCAGTTTTTATAGAAGACATCACAGTTGGACAGTAGGGAGTTGAGAGTTTGGGGAGCGAGAAGTGGAAATCTGGGAGTGGGATAAGGAGGTTATAAGAGTTTCTCCAGTATGTGTGCCTAGTTAGACGTGAAGTGATTAGGAGGTCAATCAGTATTAATGCTATATTAATCCTCAGCAGAAGTTGAAAGTTGCACTCTTTGGAGAACAAATTTCAGCCTTGCCTCTAAATCAGTACTGAATTGATGCCAGCCTGCTGGCAGCTGTTATGCAGTGGGATCCCACTTTCTTAGTGGAAAAACTCACAGCAGGTAATGAACAAGTGCCAGAAAATCAATGGAAAACATGGTGTTGTGAAGTGAGGTCAAACTAAGTGAAAGTCCACTGCTTTTAAGTGAAAGGCCAACACTGTTGAGTATGCACTGAATACACATTATTAAGATATATTCTTCAGGTGAGCTTCCAAACCTGAATTTTTCTATACGTAGAGGATTTGGTCCCATATTTATGCAGAACAGTATTTGAAGGTGAGCGTTAGAAGGGAGCACGCAGACTACAAAGGAAAGTGCATTTTGTTTTTACGTTTTTTCGTGTGAAGTTTCCCTTACACTTACCATGTTCTACATATGCATTGTACTCTTGAATTCTTGAATTTGCAGCAATAGTGGTGTGTATTTAAATACCAGTGATAATTCAGACATGTTTGGTTCACAGCGATTATCCATAATCAGTCTCATTTCAATAACTGATAAAGCCATACATTGTCTAAAGGGGTGTTGTGTTTGGATTGGGAAAAAGAGTGTTTAATTTGGCTGATAATATAGATGTTATGTGAAGCAAAATTAAAATTGCCATGAAATACGTGAAAGATAGGGTTTGCTTTATGGAACTAGACTTTCACCTATTTAGCTTAGCACCTAGTCTTTGACATAGGTGAGAGAACATCTCAGTTTACATGAGGTCTTGATCTAATATCTATATTTAAATCTAAAGTTTGGATTTTAACATCAGTTCCAAGGTTTGTTACCTTTAAAGATTTTAGCTTCTAACATGCTTTTGTACACATATGGATATAGAATACTTTTCTACAATCTTGCTTTGGATCTTTTACTTCTGTGGCATCCTATATCCATTAGTTTTCTTAACATAATTTCATGCTGTGTGAATAAATACTGCCTTTTATTTGTTTTGAGTGTAGATGTTGTCATTTGTATGTTGCAGTCTGTGCCCATAGCCTCCAAGCTAAATAAAAGTTCTCCTTGTTTGGGTGAATAATTGAATTTTTTAAGTTGAGGGGTTTTTAATTTATTAGTAATTGATAGTAAAATTTCCTTATAACACCAACAAAATATATCTTTAGGCAGAGACAGTAAATAAACAGGAAAAAATGGCATTTCAGTTTTACCTGGAGCAATTTTTGCTGACAATGACTTATGGGAGGTTCACCAGTACCAGTGGGGAGGAGTGTTACCTCTGCCAATTTTTCCCAGACACCACATCAGTGTAGAAAGTTGATTTGAGCTACTTTTCAGCAAACCTCCTTACAAGTTTCAAGTCTTATCTCTAGCTTCAAGGGGCAAAATGCTTTTTAACTTTCACTCTCATTACCTGTATAGAACAATAGCAGGTAATAAGGTAGCCATCTGTCATCCAAGAAGTTATTAAATAAGTTTCTACTACAGAGTCTTTAATACTGAAGGTGATGTACAAGCCAGATCTATACAGGACTCCTGTTGTCTCAGCTTGAGTTTGCAGACGGAAAGAAATCTCTCTGCTTGTTAATAAAGCAGTTTTTATCCAAACACTGTAGAGTCAGTAAACATAAATCTTTGCAGGCTTACTTTTCCCAATATACTTTTTGTTTAAATGCACTGACAGCATCTACGTCAGCATTACGAAACAGTCAGTGTTTCTCTGCAAATGGCTTTTTCTCTCCAAGATTTTTCAATCTAAATGAATTGGGTATCACAGCAGAAAAAATTACCTCATTACCACAGAATTCTGGGAACATTAGATACTCTGTACAAATATAATTTCTGTTGTGATTTGTCTGTAGAGAGATACTTTCCCTAGTGTTCTTGTGATTTTAGGTTTTTTTCTAGGCTCACCTTAGAAAAAGAAATAATGAAGTCAGTACTACTTTTACAGCTTAATTCATTTTTTGAGTGAAAGAGCAGCCTTCCTATTAGATGTCTCAATTTAAGCCCCATTTGTGTTTCTGACAAAACAAATGAGCTCTTTGTTATTAGCTTTTAATCTTACTTAGGCAGATCCACAGACTTTTTTTTTTACCTGCTATTAAACTGAGAATGAGTTTTTTAATGAAAGCTATGCAGAAAGCTGGTATTTTTTAAAAAGTTACCCAGTATCCTTCTAAATGCTTCTTTTTATTTAATATTTTGTAAGTTTTTTAACATTGTGCTGCATAAGATAAAAACAGTGTTTACAATGAGTGTTTCAACTTATCTTCTTTTATGAAAAGGACATATCTGGAGTTTTAAACATTTGTAAGCTACGACAGTTGAAATTCATTAAAGTCACTGAAGTTATCCGTCAGCCAATAACCAAAGAAAAGAAGATAAGTAGTTGTGTAGAAGAGGCCGTCATGTCAGACCACTTGCTAACTATGACAAAAAACAGAACAGTATCAAAAAAGCAACCATCCCAAAATTTTGCTACCGTATCTAGACTGATGAAACAGTTATTTTTCTCCAGGTTTTTCTTCTAAAAAAATCTCTTGTATTATTAGGTTTTGTTGATGGGATGTTCTGAATTGCTTCTTCTTAAAGGTGCGACTGCATTTGACACATCAATACCAGGTCATTTGGTGTCTTATCCAATGTCCACCAAGACAATTGGAAGACCTTTTGTTTAGTTCTTTTAATTTCAACCTAATCCCATGCTGTTTGTAAAGTATGGCAATGATCTCAATAGCTCCACTTGCATATATATATATATGTGTGTGTCTGTGTGTATATATATATTTGCATATACTTTTTCTTAGAAATTATCCCCCGTGGTTTGTGTTTTCACCCCTTGTGTGTAGAGAATTTTCATATATATCAATATTATCTGCAGACCTGAATGAGAACGGGAGCATAGACAGCACTTAGCCTCCACTCTTTATGCATCAGAAAAATCTGCTAACGTTATTTTTTGTTTATTTCAGGTTTCTTTTCTCCATGGAAAACTCCAAAGCCTGTAAGTTCCCTTTCAAAATTATACACAGTAAGTTCATAAGATGGCTGTCATTCAAAGCAAATTTCTGTAGACTTTCATCTAACCCTTCTGTTCGCAGTTCATGAGACACCTCTCAGCAGTGCCCCAACTCTAGGTGAGACGGCATCTCACCTAGGTGGCCTAGGTGGCCTAGGTGGCCTCACTAATAGACTCTGCAGATGTGTTGACTTGGAGTCTGCCAGCAGTGATCTGCAGAAAGGAACATTTCAATGTTAAGATGGGTATCAAGAACCAGAAATGCAGTGGATCTGGAGGAGAAGGCAGCAGAAGGCCCCAGAAGTGAGGCCAGTCTACTTGGCCTTCTAGTTGGCAATCTCTTTGAAATGGACAACACGCACTTTTTCGGGTTTAGAAGTTACTCGAGCTTAACATCCTCAAAGGGATTGTTATTCTTTCTTGCGATAGTAGATCTAGAGCTGGAAATAGGCACACTTCATGTGAGAGCTTGGACTAGATAACTTACTGAGGTGCCTCCTAACCAACATTTCTGTGTTTCTATGATTTTGACATTAAATCCCAAGGTATGAAGACCTTTCCTACTGTAAGACTTTAAGCAATGACTGCATTTATTCTGCTGACACCATATTACATTATTTTTTTAAACTGTGACAATATTCACAGTGTAAAAAGAAATCATAGGCTGCTACTTTTGGTTGTCTGGTTTGGGTTTTTTGACTTGGCTTTTTTATGTAGATTGTAAAGACCTCAAAATAGTACTTATCTCTCATCAGAGGTGTGCAGGGGAAAAAGAAGGCCTGATTCTGCTTGGAGGCTTCTAAGAACGATAGGAGTAACAATACCAATATCATTTAAAGGGGGGGAGGAGGAGGAGGATATGTTGAATCTGGACAACTTCACATCTTCTCATAATGGATCATGACATGTTTAATGCATACCAAAATATTTTTTTTGTAGCCCGTCAAATACAAATAGCAATTAATTAATCAGCTGATGCAACTCCATCAGGCTGCTTCAGTTTGCAGAGTTTTTGATGTAAAGGGTGAGAAGATGGATGCCATACATTGGAATAAGTATTGCATAAGCTTTTTTATTCATCTAAGTAGCAGGACATTTGTGAAAATAAATCTGACTGTTAAGGGTTAGCTTGTTCTCAACAGTTTAAGACTCCTGTCTGACTGGGACATTCAACTTTTAATCTCAGGTAAAAAGCAATGAAATAGAGAACCTGGAACTTACTTGTTAAAGATATAAATTCAGAGATGTCCCACTGTCAGCACTCACCCTCTTTACATACATATCAAATATACAAATATCAGCGTATTGTTAACAATTGCCTGCACTTTGTTATATAAACAGTATAGTAGTTCATACTCGAGTAGCATTTGCCAATAATCAAAATCTAGAGAAGCAACCTGAGTGATGCAGTTTTTCATGCAGTAGCCTGAGGAAGCCAGGGCTTACAGAAAACTATCACACCATTGTGTGCAGGTACTGTACCTGAGTGCAGGCTAGCCGTACACAGCTAGCCCATTTTGGCGGAGTCTCAGAAAGAGAGTTTACAAATTATTAACCAGGTTAAGACTGTGTGCATTCCTCTGTCTGTCACCACCTTAACTACAGAAATAATCAGACACCAATTTCTGGTGCCCATGACATGAAGGTAAGACTGAAACCAAGTGCCTCTGAAGCACTGAGTGTCCGCAGGCAGTCTGGAGCAGTAAGGTCAGCACTGGGAGGTTTAGAAAGCCTTTCCACCACCACAGCACAGCCCTGTAGTTGTGTAACAGGAAAGAAAAACTGTAGATGGCCCAAAACCAGGTTTCTTTTCTGCTTGGGTGACTACTGCTGTCCCTTTGCCTCTCTGGCTGCTCAGGGGAGAAGAACCCACTATTCTTTAAAACAAAAAAGGGACCACGGGCCATTGGCTGAAAGAGGAGAAGAGACAAGCTCCTCTCCCTGAGGCAGAGGCTCAGGAATGGTGTGCACTGCATCTCAGTGTGCCCAACATCCCAGAGTAACCTGAGCTGACAGAAATTTCCTATGCATGTAGTGCGTATTTCTAGGTATATAGTGCATATATTATACATATATCATATGTAATACAATTAGATTAGTGCAAAATGAACCTGATCACTGGCACCAAACCACTACCCAGCTTAGATGTGACACCCTGCACCCAGTGCCATGCTTACTTATTTCCAAGAGCACCTTTGTCTGTGAGCTAGCATACAATAACTCATGTTGCAAAACACTATGCAACTGTTTAACTAATTGGTGTGGGTTTGGGAAATATAATTCCCCTGGCGTTTATCTATTTGTGTAACTATTTATGTTAGCAGTAATACCCACAAGTAAGAATGTTTTGCTCAATTTTTAACTTCACACTTAAAGATTTAGAGCTAACCAGCAAGCTAGAATTAGACATATGGGACTCAGTAGGGCCTAACCAACTGATCTCCAGTTTCTTGTCCTTCCTCCAGGGACAAGTTTGCTCATCAAAGATAATTATATTTTCCTTTCTCTTTTTAAAGCCTTCTTTAAATATTTTAATTTCATTCAGTTTCACATTTTGGAAGAGGTAAGTGTTCTATTTCGCTGGTACTGCACAGGAAGTCAGAAAACATTCACTTCCAGGTAGATGGGGCCCCACATGTCTGTCTGCTTCATAGCGGTAAGATAGATAGTTCAGTTTGACTGTCTTATATTCTTTTTTAGATTCCTCACTGAAGGCAAAACCTAAACATAATTCTCCATTATTTTCCCTGATCATAAGGAACTTGGATTAAGCCCAGTTCTCCTTTTCTATTTAGACATAGTAATGAGGTTTGTTCCTGGAGACCTTCGAATTTACACTTCCATGCTACAATGCTATGCTCTGTATAGGTTTATATATACCCAATGTCATTCCTTTAGAGTCAAAAGAGCTATTAGAAGTATTATTGTGACATTCATGTGACTTGCCACATAGTCTAATTTACCCAACACAAAGGATAAATTTATCTTGGTATAAAGGGTACCTGAAGGTGCCCTAGGTACTTTCCTGTACCATCAAAAGCTATTTCAATGATAACTCAGGTATCTCCATATGTCACTGTATTTCACAGGATCTACATATGTATAGTGCATTTATCTGACCAAAAATAAATATCTCTTTCTTGAACAACATTGGTGAATATTAAATACAGTATTCCATACCTTCATCATCAGCACTGCACAGCGCTAATACTTCACTTTCTCAACTTAAATATTGTACCCCACACATACTAATGCATGAGATTCATTCTATGATTGACTGAGATACCTAGATCTTCCTTTTCTTCATTGTTTTCAATGAACCAGCCCTACTTACTGCTGAAACTCTGACCAAAGCATAGTGTGAATTATAACACTGCTCTAAACAAATAATAAAGTCCTCAACAACTTGAAATGTCCAATATCCCTATTCTTTTTATTTTGAAGTGCGAAGTCTCAGAACACATGGGATGCACAGAGTGATAGTTACTCAGCATGTTCTCCAAGAGGACTCTAAAACATCTGTACTCCACACATACTTGATCTGGGAAAAGCCTGATGCTGTTAATCATCAGAATAGAGAGCAAAGCCTACCTGCTGAGCCAAACACCGTCTGAAACCAAGGAACTAAAGGCAAATGATAATCACAGAATTTGTAGAGCAAATTTGCTGTAAACCTGCAATCATCTTTGATAAGGCACTGCTGATACAACACTAGAAGTCTGTGGTACTTAATTACAGTTCAGTTTGTTTCCAAGAGTCATTTTTTGTGTAATTAACTGATTGTTGGCTTACGTGCGAGAGCACACTGTTCCGGGAGCCTCATCACCCTTTGCTTCAGGAGGAGTCATAGGAAAAGCCAGATATTGGTTTCATGGGATAAACATTTGTGTTTTGTTTAACTAAGCCTCTTCAAATCTATTTGCTAATGCAATTTAATTAGTAGTCAATTCCTTCAAAAATAAAAATGCAGATCCCTGAGTCTTCTTTTGCACAGTCTATCCTTTTATCTCCCTTCCCATGGGACATGATGAGATACATCTGCGGGTCCCGAGGGAACTGGCAGATGAAGTAACTAAGCCATGAGCCATCATATTTAAGAAGTTGTGGCGGTCTGGCAAGGTTCCTGCCGACTGGAAAAGGGGAAACATAACCCCTATTTTCAAAAAGGGAAAGAAGGAAGACCCAGGGAACTACAGGCCAGTCAGTCTCACCTATGTGCCTGGCAAGATCATGGAGCAGATCCTCCTGGAAACTCTGCTGAGGCACATAGAAAACAAGGAGGTGATTGGTGACAGCCACTATGGCTTCACCAAGGCCAAATCATGCCTGACAAATTTGGTGGCCTTCTATGAAGGGGCTACAGCAGCAGTGGACAAGGGAAGAACAACCGATGTCATCTACCTGGACTCGTGCAAAGCGTTTGACACCATCCTACACGATATCCTGGTCTCTAAATTGAAGAGACATGGATTCAACAAATGGCCCACTCAGTGGATAAATAACTGGCTGGACGGTCGCACTCAAAGAGTTGGGGTCAACGGCTCAATGTCCAAGTGGAGAGCAGTGACGAGTGGTGTTCCTCAGGGGTCAGTACTGGGACCTGTACTGTTCAACATCTTTGTTGCGGACATGAACAGTGGGGTTGAGTGCACCCTCAGCAAGTTTGCTGATGATACCAAGCTGTTTGGCGAGGCTGATACGCTGGAGGTGAGGCATGCCATCCAGAGGGACCTGGACAGGCTGGAGAGGTGGGCCCAAGCCAACCTCATGCAGTTCAACAATGCCAAGTGCAAGGTCCTACACCTGAGTTGGGGCAATCCCGAGCACAAATACAGGCTCAACGGGCAATGGCTGGAGAGCAGCCCTGAGGAGAAGGACCTGGGCGTGCTGATTGACCAGAAGCTCGGCATGAGCCAGCAATGTGCAATCACAGCCCAGAAGGCCAACTGGATCCTGGGCTGCATCAAAAGAAGTGTGGCCAGCAGGTCAAGGGAGGTGATCCTGCCCCTCTACTCCACTCTCGTGAAACCCCACCTGGAGTACTGCATCCAGCTCTGGTGTCCCCAACATAAGAAAGACATGGACCTGCTGGAGTGCGTACAGAGGAGAGCCACGAGGATGATCTGAGGGCTGGAGCACCTCTCCTATGAGGAAAGGCTGAGAGAGTTGGGGCCGTTCAGCCTGGAGAAGAGAAGGCTCCGGGGAGATCTTATTGCCGCCTTCCAGTACCTAAAGAGGGCCTACAGGAGAGCTGGGGAAGGATTTTTTACTAGGCCACATAGCGACAGGACGAGGGGGAATGGCTATAAACTGGAAGAGGGCAGGTTTAGATTAAACATTAGGAAGAAGCTTTTCACTTTAAGGGTGGTAGGGCACTGGAACGGGTTGCCCAGAGAAGTTGTGGAAGCTCCATCCCTGGAGGTGTTTAAGGCCAGGCTGGACGTGGCCTTGGGCAACCTGGTCTAGTGGGAGGTGTCCCTGCCCATGGCAGGGGGGTTGGAACTGGATGATCTTCAAGGTCCTTTCCAACCTAAACCATTCTATGATTCTATGATTCTGGCTTGACATACTTGTGCAATCACTAAGGGCGGTCTTGGAGAAAACATGGATTGAGGTGGCTTTCATGCTTAGACAATACACTGCTGTGTACTCTTCTGTAAATGGTCTGGAAGAGCTGAAAAACTTATCCTGTGCTTGGGAGTTTGATTGGATCACGCCAATGTAATTTTTGATATAAGAAAGAAATAGTAAGAAATGAAAAAGACTGCATCAGACTAATGCCCACTTTTCTCTCACCATGTTCTGTATTTTATCATTGAACATTCAACTGTCACTAGGTGCTCAAATGCCTGCTGTAATAGTTTTCCCTTTCATTTTTTTTTTCTTTTTCTTCAATTGAAGCTGTAAATTCTGCTCACGGTTACAGTAATCTACTTCTCCCTGGGCAGCTAGCTATTTTCATGCGTTCTCAAAAGATACAGCATTAAGATCATTCAGTTTCTACCCAGTCTGGTCACTTCTTTGTTAAGCACTACTTTCAGTTATGTATTTTGATGAATCTGATAATTGTGTCTTCACAGACCCACAGATTCCACCTTTAGCAGAATAACTTCCAATAACTGAGTGCATTCTGTGAGAGGTACTCAACATGCCTCAGGGGTAATATTGGGCCCTAATCCACATGGGATCATACTGCCTGAGAAAGATCACATCTTCCCATGAGCAACAAATTAACAAATACATTTGATCAAGCAATTTTATAAACAGCACAGCACACACCTTTCATCTCAGAAGGCAGCAAAGGGCTTTACTAATTTTACAAAATGCATTTTTAACTGATATCACTGTCTTTGGTCTCACTGTGGAAGTCACAGTTTTTGCAAAACTTCATCTTTATTCTCTGTATGTTTTTATTCCAGATGATGGAACGATGGGAGAATCAAGGCAGCCCTCAGACAAGCCTGTCTGCTCCAGCTATGCCACAGAATATTCCCTATCCACCCACTCTTCACAGGAGTTCATTTCCCGATTCAACAGAGGCCTTTGATCCACGAAAACCTGACCCATACGAGCTGTATGAGAAATCAAGAGCTATTTATGAAAGTAGGCGTAAGTGAAAGCCCTGTTCACCCCACTGACCATTTAATATTTTAAGCTTTTGCCTATCAAAGTGTCACTGTTGACATAATTTTCCATAAATATCTTTTGTAATTTAAAGAAAACAACTATAATCCCAGTTAATGGAGGCCATTATAAATTATTCAAAAATTCTATACTTAGATATTTTCCTAGATCTTACCTAGATTCTGAAGTTTGACTTTCATAGGTTTTTTCCTTATATCTTTGCTCTCCTCATTTGACTGTTAAATACGTAGTGAACAACAGTACATATGCCATGATGTTCTGCTGTGCTATTTTTATTTGTAGTTAACCAATAGGAGGATGTGAATTTGTCAATACCAAATCTTTCCAGTTACTTTCATTATAAAATGAAGTTTCTTAAAGAAATTTCAAATTTATTTGTTTTTATAAAAATGACTAGTTTTCACTGTCCTTGGTAGTTAGAAAGAAACCCATAACACTAACAAGTACTATTTGAAGATCTATACAAAACAGTACTGAGCCATCAAGATTCCCATCTTGATTTTATTTCTCATGCTTTTGAGGGGTATACCATATATTTTTCACAAGGGTAAATGGGGTTAAACTTATTTACTCCTTATCTTAAAGAACATTTTAGCTAAAAATGTTATTCTAAATTGTCCAGAGCTTTGCATTTGTTAAGATCAAAGATTCAAAATAGTTTATATTTTTACAGAAAGCTTTTTCATAGCAGTTATTACTTGCACATGTCATCTTTCAATTCATTTTATAAATTAGTTTAGCCTATAGATCAAATTGCTTTATAAATTACACATAAAATATTGTACTGCAGCTGATACAGATTAGCCCATTAATATTAGTTTCTTCCGCATGCAAAGTGATAGTCTGAAGTAAAGACATTGTTGTCCCAAACACTGGGTTGGTGCTGCTTTTACTTGCCTTGGCACTTATACTTTAGTTACAGCATCAACATCTCCTGTTTGGCTTTGGTATTTCCAGTTTCCAGCAGGAAAAATTTGCTGGAGGAACAACAAGGGTCCACTTTACATCAGCTTAACCTGGTGTCTAAACTGTATCTCAGATTCCTCAATTCTTTGCCATTATGGCTAGTGCCACCATCTTCTGCCACCTTGTTCCATATAGTGGAGCATTTTTCAGTAGAGATTGTCACCATAAAACTCACTTTCCATTGTCCAGACCTTTTTTGGGGGGTTGGGCTTTTGTGGTTTTTTTATTTAATAGGTGTCTGAAATTAAGACCCTGAGTTTAAATCTAATTACTTAAATAAATTACTGACTTTTTCAGCAATACCAGGTATCTTATCCCCCCTAAATATCAATTTGAGAACTTATGTTAGACCCTCTACAAAAAGTATTTGATCTTCAATTATAAACTGCTAGGCATAGGAACTGAGCCTGCCACTGAATTTACAAACACCATGCAGCCCATGCTGGTTGCTATTTAATATAATAATTATTATTTGCTAATGTAGCATCTTCTACTGCTGCAGATGTAATTCTTGACTGTACAAGGTACACAAGGCACTGTACAAACAGAGGCTATAATTTTTGAAACTTTAAAACTCTTCAAAGTATGCATCAGGATGCAGTGTAGAACAGGCCAAAAAAGCTTTGAAAGAAGTAGGGCTAGATTTGAGCAAAGTCTGGAAATAATTTTCAGGAATCTCCTCTTTCTCGCTTTCTCGCTTTCTCTCTTTCTCTTTCTTTCTTTCTTTTTCTCTTTCTTTCTCCTTCTCTTTCTCTCTCCTCTTTCTCTTCCCCTTGTGCATTAAGGGCTAGAGTAACAAATGAAAATGTTTGCCAGAGCTGAAATGCTATTCCACAAAGTGTTGGGATTTGGGACTAGAAAGAGAAATTAAAGGAAAAACAATTCCATAGTTAACAAGGGTTTTATCTAGTTCAGCACCTCTACTGAAAACACTTTGGACTTTATATATTTCTTTAAGGAAAGGAAAACCCTTTGTAAATAATTACTTCTCATATGGGTACTTTCTAGAGGTGAAGTATTTTAGCAAAAATCTGCACTTTCCATTCAGCAGAGTCAGAACCATCTTTTGTGGTTAAAGCCATCAAGCCAAGAGTGGAAAAGTGCAGATTACAGACTTCCTGCACCGAAACAAATTATCTTTATAAGACAATTAAGAAAAAGTTATACATGCCATAGGCATATATGGGATATATATTTATACGGCATCGTCTTTCATCTTGATCTCACAATATGAAGAGTTCTATATTTACAGAGTTAGCCTAAATATTAATGAAAGCAAATAGGCTCAATCTATGTATGCCCTTCATAAAACTGTAGCAATATAGATCTTATGTCAACTACAAAGACTGGATTCATTATTATTAATGGGTGCCTTCTATGAGTTTTCTGCATATTTCCTTGACCAACGTGAACTCCAGTCTTCGACTGATATAACCTACTGTGTTCAGGAGCATATGCTACACCAGGGGAAGAGCTGATTACTCATAGGTTAGAGCTATGCTAAAGCCTGTGTTTAAATGGTTTAATTGCACTTGAGTTCTGTCCAAGAAGGAACTGGAAATTGTACAAAAGCCTTTTTCAGCCAGCTACCTACACAATATAAGCATTAAAAATCATGAAGCTGTTAGGCCCAAAACAAGAAAGTGCGGGATGGAAAGCAAGAGTTCAGTAACCACTCCCCCCAGGTTTCCAGCAGTTTCCTCATCTTCCAGGTGATCCTGAAAGATTCAATCTGTTTTCTTCTGATGCTGGTACCACTAAGCGTTTTCTCCAAACCTTGGTTCCACAGCTCCCAACCAGATCTCTTCTTCGTTTACTCCTATCCCTTGGTCCTCCTGCCTCCAACTGCCTCCAAACATCTTGGTTCTCCCTGACATTTTTTTTCTTGAATGCCACAAGCACACATTTTAGCAAACTCAGTTTGTCAAGCATTTGATTGCTTTTATTCTCTACATAGTGCTCACGCTTCCTGAAGTGAGAGAAACAACAGGCAGGAAATCCATTACTGAGTCAAGAAATTGTCATCTAAATTGAGTATTTGGGAAGGAGAGTTTTAAGATACTACACACTTAGTTTCCTGCCATATGGCTGTGTCAGGTTGGTTATCTTTGGAAAAGACATACACTTAAAATGCACGGGAAAAGTTCAGCTACTTTGTTTTTTTTAAGTGCTTCCTATCTCAAAACAAGTTTGCCTTATCTCCTGGCAAGACCAGAAATAATAGTACTGCAAAGAAGCAAACAATCACGACCTGGAAAACTCAAAAAGGAAGAGATAGCATTACGGTTTTGTTTTTCTCACAGTGAGACTCTGTTAGACTCTGTTAGTAAACTAACTAACTAACTTTTCATACTGCTATAGCTCTGAATTTCTACAAATCTTTTTATCAGAGGATCTCACCATGGTCAGCCCTCACCAGGACCTCATCAAAGCCTCCTGCTTCCCTATCAGGGAATCGAGCAAGTTATGCATCACAGCATAGTTCTGTGAGGAGCACAAGTGATGTGACTCAAAGAGAGTCAGTCTCTAGTGAGAACTAGACCCAAAGAGCCTGATTCACAAGTTCTAGGTGTGCTCATCCCTACCTAATGATAGCGAGAAAGGGGCTTCAAGCAGGAACTCTCCGTGGAAAAGGATGATTTTCATTCTATAGGAATGTTTTTCCACCTTAGGCATGTGAAGGGTCTGCATGACCTTGTGCGATAGGGAGATTTCAATTTTTAATGATCACATATGAATTACAAAGGACTACTGCTTCCCCACTGGAAACAGTTCTGTAGAGGCAGTTCTACCAATACAGCTTTGAGACAAATCAAATGGTGCAGTAGTACAAATGTGGAGTGCAACTCTGTTTTGTAAGTCATAGCTCCTTGGAAAATTGTCAAATGTTAGCAGTTACCTGTCAGCTCTTAGCTGTTAGCAGTCACCTGCCTCTGCTGTGACCCATCAGCTGCACTCAAAAGCACCAAGTAGCCAAAAAGGAGCATAAAGTGTTTCCAAAGACATCATGCAAAGCAGCTGCCTAAAAGTAAAAGAAGGGCAATTGTTTTCTTCTTTCTTTCTCTTTCCTTTCTGCAGCTACATCTCTCCTTCTCTCTGCTGCTCTTCTGGGGTGATGTTGGGGTTTTTTTCCCACTGATTTCTTCTTCCTGGTAAAGAGAACCTACCCAGCTTTCTGCTGTAAACTTCGTTTTGCAAAACTCAGAAATGGAGGAGACCTGCTCAAATAACTAGAGTTTTTTCCTTTTTTCCATCCACCTATAAATTTTAGATTTCTTAAAGGAAAATCCTTTACCTCCTTTCTCCTTATGAAAACTCAGAGCATAAGGGATAGTGTGACTGCTGATAATCATGGAAGTTAGGTACAGGAACTAGAATATGGAACATCAGATCAGGAATCTCCTGTTAATGAAAAAGATTATAAGACTTGATAAGCACCAGTTGTTACAGGTGTAACTGGAGTTCTGCAGTTGTCATTGGCAGAACTCATTCTCCTAAATTTAATATTTTTGCCTTCATAAATTTTCTTGATCATCTCTTGTATTTTATATAGACCACTGTTTGTTGTAAATACACAGTTCACAGCAAACTTTGTTCAGAGGCATGTGTAGGCAGACATTAGTCGAACAGGGGACACAAAGCTGTTGGGAATTGTAATGCTATAATATTTCTCTACTTATAAAATGTATAATAGAAATTTGGTTTCATCTTTCTCTAAGGAAAGCAGAAAAATAAACCTTTTTTTTTTTTACAGCAATTAGGTTACATTTGTCCTTCAGTGAGCGTGGTAGTCCAAGACTGGTAATATGACACAGAAATGCCAGTGGGGAGGATGAGATAAGCCAGTGATAAGCTCTTATTAAAAGTGAAATCTGAACAATTACAGTTCCACCTTTTACTGGAAGGACAAAGGTTCCTTGCTTCAAAATCTCTGAAGTTATTTTCTCCTCTGACCATGTATCATGAATTCATCAAGTTCTTTTCAAATCCGTCATCTGTCTTATGCACTGTACATTTTTTTGCTGCCAGAGAATTAGACAAATTGGAAAAGAACCAAAAAGCAAAGTCCACCAACAGCTGTGAAACATGTAAATAGCAAATGTATTAGCATAATGCATTATTAGCCTTCATAAAATACAGGGGGTTTCTTATGCAGATTTATGAATACATTTCTCTAAGGGTCACAGACAAGCATTTCAATGCATATTCACAGGCTACCTTTCCTCTGGAATATCACTGCAGGTATTCAGCACAGATATGCGTTAAAGTATCAGCAATAGGAAAGATTTGTCAGACAGCATTATACTGACTCATAATGTGTAACTTTGAAAATACCATTTTTGCAGAAAAGTACTAAGGCCATCAGGGTTTCCTAAATTTGATACTCACAGAACATTAAAAAAAAAAAAAAAATAGGTGTATAGAACTGAATGCATTATCACCTGAGGGGGCCTATGGCATAATCTACAACTAAGTAGAATTTTCTTTTCAATGCTTGATGGCTGAAGACCTACACAGTTACAGTCTTAACAACTGAAGGAAATTTTTCCCATAATTGTTAATGCAATTTTTTCAGACATTATTTATCTGACAAACATTTTGTCTCTAACATTTTTTCCCATTTTCGCTCATCTCTGCTGTAAAAAAAAATCACATTTTGGTTATGGTGTTATAAAAAGATATATACATATGTGTGCATATGTATATATATGTAGCACTATGATAATGTTAAATACATAGTATTCTAAAGTATGCTAAAAATATAAAGGGTGGGTTTTTTGTATGGGTAAAGGGTTTGACTCTATAAATCCAGAAAGTTGGGCTCTAGTTTCAAATCTTTTGTGATCTCAGTTTGCCATATCTTTCAATATTTCTGTTTACCAGTTACTGCCCTTTATATCAGTAAGACATGCCTCCCCTCACTTGGTAAATGAAAGAGTATTGGCAAGTTATTAATTATTACATATTATTGTCAAAGTACTCCTTGTTCTAGAGTATGAGCAATTGAGTTATAAGAAGGTAATTTCTCAAAGTAATTTCCAAACCGTACAAGTTGTTGTTTTCCTTGCATCTATTGCTACCCCAAGCAACAGCATAAAGAAGGTCAAAGAACTTATGTTGCTAAATAAATGTAACCCTTTTTTTTTAATAAGAGATGATACATAACAAAAGGAGAGGAAATTTAGCAGATCAACATCAAATAATTCTGTATTGTTCATCACTGCAGAAGGAGTTACTTGCCATGACAAAACGGATGTGTTGGTTATAAGAACTGACAGTGAAATCAAAAGCATTTTCAAATGGAATTATAAGAATAACATCATTGTAGTACTGTGGATGTAAAGTGATTTTGATTGCTGGATTGCAAAGTAGGTCCCAAATGACCTATGCTAATATGAAGTGTCAGTTTTACAACTGATGATGGTATTAAAGATGCAGTATTTCTTTCTCTTGAACAATTTACACTTTACTAAAAGGTATACAAATAGATTTTCATCTGCAAAGCATTAGAGTGTACTTAAGAAGTCAAAGTATTAATTTAAGAAACTGGCTTGTAAGCACTGGGGAATTGGTCACAGATGCGTGAGACCAATGGGAACTACATTGACTATGTGCTGTTTCAAACTGCTGCTTGCCCAGCTTTGCAAAGGCCATTGCAGTATTATCATATTCATTCTGCTCATTTGTAAAACTCCTATTTACCTAAAGCATGGCTAGGGCTGAGATGCTGAAATATAAATATTTCCTAGTGATAGTTTTGTTCAATGTATTTAGGATTCAACAAAGTATGATCCAGAAAATAACGCAGTATGGACAATAAATATTATCATCCCTATCTTTTGTCAGCATAACTCTTCCTCCAGAGAATACCAGTGGCTCCACTGGTGCAAATAAGAATACCCTTGTGTCAAGTTGTGGGTGAGCTGTGCTCCTAGGGCTGTATCTTAACAGTAAAGTCTGGTATTTTCAACATTGGTTTCAGTTAAGTCAGGATTGTATCCCAGGTCTTGTTTATTGTTTATCTGTTTTCACAAATATTTTGCATGAATGTAATTTATTTTAGATTAAACATGAAGCCAGATGTGCAAGCTTTTTACTGTTCTATCTTCTAATAGCAAAATTAACCTTGGCTTTGCATTCATCTGGTGTAGAAGGAATCTTGATGTATAGCAAGACTCATTCTCCAGAGCACATAGAGCAGTTATATACAAGTAGCAGTTCAGAAGAAGGCTTCTTAGTTTTACTTTCCTGATTCCTGTTTCTAGGACAGGTTAGCTGAACTAAAAAAATCAATGCAGAAATTTTATGAAGTATTCTGTTATTCATTCGAGTCTACTTTGTAATTCTTTCATTCCTATATCACCTAAAAGGCTACAGTTACTCGTGGTAATGCAACCACAAGAAGTTTAACCAAAAAGGCTTCATAGGGAGAATACAGAAATCTTATGTCAACATTTTAAAACTTTCTGCACTTTGGGAAGTGTCAGGTAGTCTGGTCTCTTTGTCCTGGCCTCTCCAAACACACCTTCTGCTGCCTAATTTCCTAAGAGGGGGAGGCAGAAGGTTTAACATAGTAAAAGTTTAGAAAATGTCAAAATGAGTTTAATAATAAGTAAATTGAAAGTTTCAAATTGCCTTGTGTAAAGTTTAGTTTCCTATAAAAACTAATTGACAGGGGTTTATAAAACAAAGCTTGCTAGAGTCTCTAGGTATTTTGGTAAAATTACCTGTTCATTCAGTTTGTTCTTGGCAGATAAAAAGCACGAGCACGTGCACGAATGACGTGCATTCTGCTTGGCTGAGGACCAGTCCTGGCGGTCCTTCCTCTTCACTTGCAAGTCTGTTCTGTAGGTTCTTTGAGCCCAGAACTGTGTGAGTTTTGAAAGAACTACCTATATCTCTGCATGTGACACAGGGAGATATCTCTGAGTTCCTTCTCTAAGTGCCCTAAGAAGTCCCTTCTTATATGTTAAATGTTATTCACAGATCTTTCCTTTTTTGAAGTTTTCTACTAGTTGCTAACAGTTTGCCTGTCACATGAGCACAGCTATTCAGAGGTTACAATCTATTTTTCAAAGTGCCAGTGACATAATAACAAATATCCTGTACTTCACACAGACCCAGACTGCTGACAGCAGATTCTTCCTAAAATGAACATTGCTTTGCTGTAGTTACCAAAAGTACGTCTTGCACTTAGTTTTCTCTTTCTGGTGATCATAAGCTTAAGAACTTTAAGTCTTGCTTGAACACCTTCGGCATAGCACAGTTCCAAATTTTCTGTGTGTGAATTCCTAAAATATAGTCAAAACAAATGCTAGATGTTGAATGGTTGATTACGAGATGGTAATTAACACCATGAGACTCTATATGAAGTTCTGCAAGGCAAAGACAACTATTCAGGAACAAAAACCAGACCAGACTAAATGGCATTAGCTTTGAAGGAAACTACCCCATTGACACGCACCTTTGCTTGACCAAAAAGATACCGCTAACTTACTTTCAATATATGGCTACCTTAACATAGCAAGTTGTTCTCTAATTTGTCACACTTTGAGCATGGTTGTGCTTCTTGCACTTTGCTGCTTGAGACCAGTTCTAGGGGATATTAGGGTAACTGCAAGCAGAAATAGAAACACAAAATGAACCATTCTTACAGCAGCTCCAAAGAGTAATTCTAGCTGGGTGACCGAGAGAAAAGGCTTACATCCTTTTAAACCTAAAAGCTTATTGAGACTATCAAGAAGAAATTGCTTTCTGTGCATTAAAATCATTCTGTCTCTTTTAAGAATTCCATTAAAATCTTGAAAGGATGTGAGTATAAAGATCATTTCTCCAAGTTTGCTGTGGAGCAGCATCAGTTTCAAAGGTTTTGGTTTTCAGGAGTTGCGGTGGTGGAATAATTTACATTTAGATAGCACCTCTCATCTTGAAGGATCCCGAACCACTTTACAAAATCTGAAGTGTGTGAAGGAATTACCTCCTTTAACCAAAGTAAAGGCATGCAGCCACCTATAAACTGAAACACCATAGCCCACCTGACACAACTCCTAACACTGCAGGTGAACACAAATACAACAGGAACACCAAATCCAAAGGGATCTTTCCATCCAGTGGAATCTCTAGACTATATTTTAGGTAAGCAGGTAGCAGTCATCTGAATTTGAGCAGGTGGTGGCTGTTATGTAAATACCTTTACCAAAAAAGTTGTAAGATGTTTAGTGGTCTCCATATCCATTTTTGGGAAAATGTCTTTGGCCTAGAGCATTCATTCTGTATTGACTCAAGTGAACAGGAATTACTCAGCTGCTCCCACTGCAGTCCATGCTGCCTTTAGGAAGCAGTCCACCAGAAGGCAGGTAGCTGTAGTCCAAACTCTTCCAAAGTGGTAAGGAGCTGCCCACAGAGGAAATACTGTCTTTTCATTTCTCTCACCACTACCACATATTTCCAGAAGGCTTAGCCAAAATTGCTGGTCTCCAGTATTCAATCCACTCCTGTATTCCTTCTGTCTCAGGAAGATAATATATACTCATATGTTGAATCACTGTCCTACAGATGCTGATGTGACAGACCTTATCCCATTTACACCATGAAGTATGCGTGGTATGATATTCTGGTTGAGAGTCACATGAATGCCTTACTGCTTTATTTACCTTTCTGCTGTTGGTAGGCCAATGGAAGTCACCTCTTTTTTGGGATGCTTTGCAATTCTCCCTGAATGCTGCAGAGATGATAAAACAAAAATTCTTAGTCAGAACATTTCAAAATCAGCAAAGGAAGTGTGACAGTGTATTCAGCTATGCAGTTGTTCCAGATTCCTCTAATGCCAGCAAAGTAGTTGCATATGAAAACAAATCAGTTATTTGCTGCATTTCACCTAGTGAAATGGAAATACTTTGAAACTACCTGCATGAAAAGTAGGTTAAATGGGTTTATCTGCATTTGCCTTCATGTACAACCATTTGTTGTTATTGGCAACATACGTCCTTCTAGCAAAATCTTGCTCTTCTTGATGATAAAAGACATTTTGCAATTGAGTTGAATAAAAGCAGTGGTCAGGTCATCCAAACACAGCCATTAAACTTTCCCTTTTATTGCTGTACTTGAATAAGCACAAACATTGTCAGCAACTTTCAAAATTTTAAACACATTAACAATTTTATCTTCATCATAACCTATGTTATGTTAAAGGAATGTTACCATCTTACCATCTGTTTCACTTTGCGTAGAAATGGACAGGGAAATCTACATCTAGCAGGAATACGTACATGTACCACCTAGGAAGCCAGGGAGGACGGGAGGAGAAAAAAAAAACTGCAATAAAAAGTAGAAATCGCACTTCAGTAATTCACAACACAGCAGAGAAAATGATGCTGCATCTTTAAATAACTTGAGAAAAGTATTTCATCTTTAATTCCCCATTTTCCTATTCAGAACAAGTGCTGCCCAGGACTGGTTTTCGAGTGGATTCCTCTGGCAAGTATTCTTCAGCCTTCATTGTTCTGTAAACTAATTGTCCTTCATTTTATGTTTTAGTTTTTCTTCTTTCTTTAATCATTTCTCTAGATAATGGCCGGTCATGACTGCCCAGTCACCCTTTTGTTTTTGTATCAGCTTTGTGGAGTTATAGAATGCTAACTCTAAATCTTTTTAGAATAGATTTGCATTTTGAGCAAGGAAAAGCATTTCTTTTTCCTCAGCCAGTCTTTGTATATGTTTTACGATGATTTACATGTGCATTCATATATTAGCGTTCACTCTTTAACGTAAAAATGTGTCTCTATAGCTCATGCCCAAGCCTAAGCTTGAGGTGTATTTTGTGTAAAACTGAAATTAATTCTGTCTTCATTTGCAAAAGAACAGAACTGATGTATTATGCAGACCCATCTATTCCTTGTTCCCATATATCTTGTTCTGCAAAAAACTAAAAGCAAAAATTTTCAAAAAGAACAGATTTTTCAGGTGTTTGAATCAACATCAGCCTTCTAAACTGGCAAGGGACTTGTTTAAAAACCAGCAATACTTGATTTCCCGATGTGATCATGTTAAGTGAACAGTTCCAACAGGCATCCTATACAAAGGCTGTTTTGACAATCCCATTAAAGTCTTTTCTAGTCCTACACAGGTTGGACAGCCATCCTAAATTAAATGTGATACTGGGGTGGGTTTGCATTTCCCAGTAGGCTTTATACATTGAATAACTGTTAACACACCAATATTTTTTTTTCCATTTTGCTGATTGTTATACTGAAACCTTTATTTACAGCCTTTCCCCCCTATAACTATCAAGCAGAAATATGTATGTTTTTTTAAAGGCTACTCATGTTGGAGACCAGCAGACCCTTGACTGCTTTTAAGCTTTTCACATCTATCAAGAACATCTGAAACTCAGATAAAAAGTTATTGTAGATTTTTGTCAATCACAATTCGCAGTAATGATTTATATAGAAAAAAAAATCTTCACCATCTTCAGCAAAGGAGTTCAAATTCATTTGTATTTTTAGCAGGAAAGTTGAGTACACTCAGAAAGACAGTAAAATTATTACAAAAAAAGGTCTTCATCCATGTTTTAATTGCAAGATAGAAGAGATTTGATTAAAAAAAAAAATCCTTCTCAACATTTACAGCATCATACTCAGTACCAGGTTTACCACTATAAAAATCCCATAGCACTTGTGCAACTTGACTCATACAAAAAATGAATTAATCATCTTCAGGGATATATTTTCTTTAATACTTTTAAGAAACAATTGCATGTACATTTATCAATGTGCAATTCACCTAGGAGTTCATATGAATACAGTACAGAAATGTAGCTGAGAGTGGGTAATCACATCCTCACCTTCGAGATCTCACTATTGTTCAGTAACAATCTATTCTGGTACCTTTACATTTAAAGCAAATTCACTGTCATCCAGAAACTAGCCAGCAGAATTTCGCAAGGCTCTTTACTGTCCTCACTCTGCAGCAATAATAAGATCACAGCTTGTCCAATGCCATTCTCAAATTCATGGGGAAGCCAGCTGGTTTTATAACCTAGTAAAGTGAATTGGGTTGTTGTTTTTTTTTCCTCTACTAGGCCAAATGATCAGGTAAGATAGTTTTCCCTTGCACAAAAAGAAGAAAAAAAAATGCTATAAAAGACAATGAAGTTACTAACAGGCAAATCTAGAGTTCTTTTTCTAATACAAATGTGCAGAGAGGCAAGGGAGAACAAGGAACATGGTAATTCTTGCACAAGATACCCATATTATACGATCAGAAATACTGACTTTAAGATGAAACTCTCCTTTCAATGAAACTGGTAGCAGGTGGAACATTCAGGTGTATTAAGTTGACTGGAACGAAAAGCAAACTGTGCAAAAGACTATGCTAATTCAGTCTTGGCTTGACTCCTGTGTCTGCAAACCTATTCATTTCTTCTTATTTGGCATGAACCACAAGGTGCTAATCTAGCTTACAAAAAGAAAAAAAAAGACGCATTTTCCATAACGAAGTTATATTAACCAACGGTTTGCAGTATATCGCAAGGCACAGGAGCGTCATTTTTCTGTAAGTATAGGTAATTTTCTTTGTATGATCAATTGAAAATCTGCTCCAGCAAGAAAAGGTAAAATTTAGTTTATCTAACGATCCTTTGTGAGGAAAAAAAAAAGTACCAAGATCATAGAGAAGCAAGCACTGAAGAAATAACAGATGAAATGTAATCGCTTATATGGGTAAGAGTACTTAATCAATGTACATTCAGGAATATTGAAACAGCTTGTTTAAAATAATTGTAGGGGCTTTTTGTAAATCTACCAAGCATGAGCTCCTGTAGTAAGAACACATAGTAGTGAACAACTTAACTGTCTTTAAGAAATGGGGGAAAAAAAGGATTTCGTCATCAGCAAGATTTTAGAACATATTTTTGATTAAAGACTATCTGATGACATGGAGATAAACTGAGACCTAATGCAAAAGGAGTCTACAAAATGTTGGTTGTGTCAGTAAAGCGGTAACCAACACCAAACGAGCAATGCATGTTTAATCAAGCTAGAGTTCAACTGGGCATTTTAGAAAATGCCAGTTATAATTGAAGCACTTGCATGTTAGCCTGGAGAAGACAGTGCTTAGCACAAAATGTAAAGGGAGTGGCTAAAAAGTGGATAGGTGATTGAACTAAAAGAACAGTTTCTGGACTGAAGAGATAGTATTAGTGGAGAGCCTCACAATAAGTCTTCTGTGTTATTTTCATTAATGATCTAAACACAAAAACTAAAGGTGGAAATTAGATCACATTCAGACATGTAACTTCAGGTATCTATGGTGTAGTGGTCTCCAGACCAACAGAGAGCTGGTCAGTGCATCCAATGGATTTGTATCATACCAAGCATGAAAGCCAAAACAACCAGCAACAGCAGTGGAGGAAACGCTCTTAAGTATACTAGTTAGTCGCTGGAGATAGTATGATATTACTGTGAAAAAGTATGGAAACTCATGGGGTGCAATCCATCAGTGAAATGCTGAATGAGTCAGGTGACCTACTGACAAAGGCCACAAACAGGCTTAGGCACCCAGTCTCTTCTTTAATGGTAAGGTCTGCATGCTGTTGGCTTGCAGAGGCTTGCAATAACAGGGACTAGATTCTTTCCAGTTCCATGTTTTGTTTGCTTGATGGGACAGAAAAGAGTGTTGTTTTTTTAAAACAGTTTTCAGTGACCTGGTAAGCATTAGCAGAGAGTGGGGTCTGTAGACTTCTAGCTCTTTGGGAAGGAACACTCTCCAGTGCAAGCATGATGGCATAGTCAGTTAATTCCATCTTAACATGAGGAGGAACTTCTTTACTTTGAGGGTAGTGGAGCACTGGAACAGGCTGCCCAGAGAGGTTGTGGAGTCTCCCACTCTGGAGACATTCAAAACCCGCCTGGATGCTGTCCTGTGCAACCTGCTGTAGGTGACCCTGCTCTGGCGGGGGGGTTGGACTAGATGACCTCCAGACCTCCCTTACAACCCTGACCATTCTGTGATTCTGTGATTCTGTAATCCAAAGGCTTCCAAACTGTGTTAGAGATTGTAGAAAAGTATGCCCATATACAGTATTTTTAGCCAAAACCATTTCATGGTCAACCTGGCTTACCCATTTCATTCTAAATGGATAGAAAAACAACCTTGTTTTAAAAAAAAAAAAAAAAAAAAAAAAAAAAAAAAAGAAAAAGTACCTCTTATTTTGGAGTCTGGTGCCGACATTGGTTTGGATCAGCTTTGTCAATATATGTGTTTGAGGGACGTTTTCATCTCAGTGTGCCAGAGCATGTATTCTTCACCACTTGACATTTTTATACTTTCTTAATGTATTCCCAACTGTGCATATTCATTCATGTGTGTGCAAATAAAGGTAGTGCTTGGTTTGTGACAGACTGCTGGAAACAGTGCCTTTGAGTGTTAGAGCCAGGCTGTGAACGGTGAACCTACCGTGTCTGTCTACAAAGCCCTCCCCCTAGCACTGAGCCCCATCCTTGTTACACTTAGGCACAGCAAATCAGGTAAAGATAAGGTATCACTTTCATCTTAAAATTCCTTTGCCTCTTGCAACTCTGAAAAACCTTTGTATTAAGTTACAATACTGTACATGCACAGTCTTCATTTGTTCTCTTATTCACTGTTGAGACACTTATCAAACAAACTGAAAAAATCAGGATAATAAGCTGTTAGGATCTGTTTGGGTTTGTCTTCTAAATACCTGAGAAGCAAGTTGGTAGGGAATTTAGGGAAAGTTAATACTTTTTTTTTACCAACTGAAATATTTGTGATTCAGTCTCGCTCATACCAATATACATTGCTGAAACAATGTACTATGCTGCTGTCTAATAATAGTAATAGGATTTTTATTGCACGGTCGTAGTATAGAGCCATTGCATGTAGTCCTGCGTCTCTGTCTTTGTAAGACCTGACTAAAATGGAATCAGCTTTAATCCCAGACTGAAGCTGGGATCTGCCCAACTCTGCAGTTTGTGAGGAGTCCCCTGATGGCTCTGGGGGAGATCTGTAAATGAGAGTCTCTGAAGTACCATGTTTCAGCCATCTGTAGTCCCTCCTGAGAAAACAAGGCACAGCTGGAGACACCATGAACAGTTCGCTGAAATAAACCTAATCATTCCCTTTTTGTCTTTCGGGGTTGGCAACAAGCTGACACTGGCCAAAAGCTGTCACAATTTATAGACCAGAGCGCAATTTGTATGAAAGACAGTGCCTGTTAATCACTGTCCTGCTTCAGGTGATGAGCCTAAAGCATCTCTGAACATGCAGACAAAGCAATAGTCAAAATAAACAACTTCTTATTCCTCTAACTGCTTAGGGTTTCGCTTTATACAATTTGAAATTTTATTCAAAATTTCTCTTTTGTATTTTGAGGCCATCAAGACCCAAAACATCGGGCTCTTTCAAATGAAGCTACAGACACTTTTACAAGAAACTGACTTTTAAAAAAACACTACATTCCTGAACTGATATATTCCAGGGCAGAATGTATGTTTACAAGCAAGTTACACAGGCATACAGAAGAACAATTTTAATGATTCATAAAGCTGTTGAGACTTTAATTGAGTAGCATTAAGGAGTTCAAGTTAATGATGTTAGCTTTCAATTTAAACCCTAAGACTCAGAGGCTTATAATGATAGCTTTCATCAAAACTCTTTATTGATGGTATTACCTGAAAGTGGAGTACTTAAAAGCTACATTACATAAAAAGACATACTACTTTATGTCTGTATGTGGAACTAAAACAGCCTGTAACAATTATTCATCTTTTGTAAGTTGGACTGATATTTTTTCTATGTATCTTTATCTCCCATTTCAGTTAATTTTCTTTAGGTTTTAATGAACTGCAAGGAAAACACAAATTAAATGCCAGAGGTGGATGAACAGCAGTATATTATGCAGTCACTTGTAGGAAGAAGGCACCTTTATAACCTCTATTTTCAACAGACTTTTCCAGCACTGTTCTGCTGTGAATGTGTTCTAGCTTGGTTTAGTGTATTCGACTGAACATAATCATCCGCCAAGATACCTACATTTTCAAGTCTCCTCCTTGTCTGTGTACAACACATTGTGTCCCATTTGTTTCCACCAGCTCTAACCAGGATGCCATTAGTCATGTGCAATGCACACAAGGTGGGAGGGAAGATGGTGCAAATTCTCAAGACAAAGCCAAAATGCTTTGCTCAGTAGGATTTCCCTTTAAACCAGGTCCCGATTACAAGGAGCTGGATGTTCACCTTCGGAGAATGGAGTCTGGGTTTGGCTTCAGGATCCTGGGAGGAGATGAGCCTGGACAGCCTGTGAGTTATTTCTTCCTAACTTTCCTTTTCATAACTCTAAAATCTGTGTAAAGGTCAGAAAAATATTACTACATAGCTGAACCCAAATGAACACCGTGTTAAGGCTATAAAGTAAAATGGCTTTTTTATTCATCCAAAGAAAAAGACAGGACTCTTAGGTTGTCCGCATGTAAAACACGTCACAGTAAATTGAGTTAGAATCAGAAGGAATTAAGTCCAAAACGGTGCATCGCTCAGCCCTTTACTGCAGAGTGTGACCTGGCATCTTTTAATCCTGGCTTTCCAAAACTGAGTTTAAGCAGAAGATTTTAAAAATCAGATTATATAAGACTATGCATAACTGTGTTCAATGTAGACAGATTATATATACATAAGGTTAAAAGATACTGTTGACAATGCGGTTTATTTCCAGAAGCACAGAACCCCCAACAGGGAATGGTAGTCCATGTTCTAGGTTAGATGACAACATCATGTGATGCATAAGGCATAAATAAGGTAGCTTTATACCATTAGAAGGGAGACATCTCCATAACCAAATAACAGGTAACAAAACCAACATTGATTCACCACAGGTGAAACAAAATATAAAATAAAACATATACACTATTTTAAAAGAAATGTGTACACATTTTGGTAAATTAATGATATATATAAATACTTTAATTTTGAGAGAGCAGAATAACTTTGATGTAACTGTGGTTTGTCAATGAGGACTAATCCCAAGTCAACAAAGATAATATTTTATTATCACAACCTTATGCATAGTCTAAGTCCTGTGTTACCACATTTCTGAGGTAATGTACAACTACATGATAGATTATATATTACATGTTCAAATTCATACAGAGTAATATAGTTGCCATTCAAGAATTAACATTAACCAACACACGTCTCTGAGAAACAAAGCAGCTCCTCTATTTTAAAATTGTCAACATCTGTCGAAGTACTGATAAAAATTAATAGTTTACTGATGCCTCCTGTAAAAAGAAACAAATGCATTGTATTCTAAAAAAGGTGCTTCAAGTGCTGATTGAAATGCAGAGACCCTATTTCAGAATAAGTGTTTTGGAATGGATTTTCAAAGCTAAATAAGGTGTAGCTGCACAGAAGGACTCCAAAACAACACTGTTTCATCATCTACATTTGCAGTGTGCCTGAAGCCCCTCTGGCATCTAACATTCTTCCGTGGAGTATGTCCCACGCACATAAAATGAAGCCACTGAGCCACCATCTGCACGTTCTCCAACTAAGCATGTTTGCTGTCCTTTCTGGATGGCCCAGCCAGTGTGGGTTCTCAAAACTCACCTACTGGGTGAAGCCAAAAAGGAAATCTGTTAGGAGCCAGAGGAAATGTCCCATTTTATCCTGCAAAGAATTGGCATTAGTGGAAGAATTGGAAATCTCCCTCTATCTGCTTCAGACAGTAGTGTCTAGTGGCATTTCCCGCCTCCCAGGAAAGTGTCCCCGGCTACAAGGCTGCTCAGTATTCTGGGAAAGTCTGTCTTGGTATCTTCTTCTGTGCCTTCTTCATTACAAATGGGTAATTAAGTAGTCACATACTGCATGTCTGACTGGCTCTGCAGTTTGGAGGTTTACAACATTCTCATGGGGAAAAGCGCAGCTCAAATGCCTCATCTAAAAGATGATCATTTATATAAAATGGAACGATTTCAACCTAAAGGACTGTGAGAAAACTGGTTTAGAATATCTAATATTCTGATGGTTAAGAATACATGCCACAGTTGGGGGAGACCTGAATTTATGTCTCAGCTTAACAATCTGGTAGAGTGGGAATTTGGAGACGAGTCCTCTGCCTCCCAGCTATGCACATTATGCTGGGAGGACACAGTTACAGAGGAAGCAGCTCTTTCTAGTTTCTTTTCAGCAAAGGACTGACCTGGCTTTACTGTCCAAAGTCAAAGAGTCATAGCTGGATACCAAGTGCAGAGATATCCACCTTGCTATTTTTGGAGAGCAGGACCAAAAATGCTGCCTTCTGTGAACCACCTTCTAAGACTTTTGTTCTCAGCCTGCACTTAGCCTCAAGGTTGCTATCTCTATTTCAGGGCTCACAAATACAAAAACATTTTTCCCCAGACATATGAATCTAACAGGCTTTATGTCTCCCCACAAACCATCCCTCAAAATCCTCAGGAATGAATAAGGTCCTATCTTGAGGCTGAGGATCCTACAAGGCAAAAAGGCACCTACTTAGAGACAGGTGTTGCAATGCTGAATTTCTGAATTCTCACTCCTTCTTTATTGCCCATCTACTTGTTTTCATGTCTCAAATTCATCACTAATAAAGATGACAGATGTACTCCACTTTTCTTAGTTTCCATCTATTTTGAATTCAGAACACAAGACTTCTTAAATCTCTTTTCCCTCCTCCACTGTGTCTCTGCTCCCCCATGGACAGCCCACCTGCAGCCTCCCGTTGCTTTCACCTCCAGAAAAGGAGAGGCAGTGTCTGGCTGTCCTCCAAACCCCTGCATTTCCTATGAAACAAGAACTGAGACGCTTTGAAATGTTTGTTTCAGCTCTCCCACTGTGCAGTCAGGTAACACAGAACAAAAGGAAGCTTTCATTGCCTTTTGTCTTTGTGGTTTGGTTTCTAAAAAGGAATATGGATTCTTCAGCATAAGGCAATAAGTTTTTCAAAGCAGCACAATCCAAACAAAGTTTTTCAGAAGGATTATACTGACACTACAGAGGGACTGTACCTTAGTTTCCTTCTAGTTATATCAGCTACCTGGCACCTTAGAAGGAGAAAGTGCTGCTGAACTACTCCGCTTTCCATATTTGTAAGCATAAAGATGCTTACCAAAGGAAAGACTTAAATTTATTGAGAAATTTCAAATATCAAGACTGTGGGTTGTGCCGGTTCCAATCAGCTCTCAAATCTGATGAGATTGTGCCACCACAGGTATTTATCATGTCTCCCAGTAACTTGAGGAGTTAGAGATAATCTGACTCTATTACAGTGAATAACAACATCACTGAAAGGTTGCAAATATACATAAATTGTAACTTTATTGTTGCAAATCACTGTCCCAAAGTGGAGAAGTATTTTGGATATATTTGTGCAGCTCAAACTCAAAATCACAAGAACATATACATAATTACACTGAGTTTCACCTTTTCATCACAGATTGACTGGGATTCCGCTCAAAAATGCTTGCAAGATGTATGTCTATATTTCTTTTATGATCAGTGCCAAGAAACAGACATTTCTAAGATAGAACAGATGCCCATAGAGCAAAACGTTACAATAACACAGACCACGCCTCAGGAGCTCCTATTTTTAGCAGTGCTTAGGCATAGTTCAGGTTATTAGTTTGGATTTAGACATCCCAGACGCTTAAAATTAGGCGAGATAAATCTCACCTTCTATGTGTACTACTTACATTTTACTGTGTCCCTTTGAAGCTACCATGTTATATTCAGAGAAACCGAAACACAAAGTCCAATAATTACCGAGAATCACAAAAATTTCAGTATCAAAAGAGATTAACATGTATGATTTAATAGACCCAGGCTTCAGTTTCAGATTATGCTCTGTCACAGTCTCCTAATCCCAGCATTTCTCATGTTTAATCTCAAGCAACAGGTGAAACTTTCCCTTTTCTCTACAACACACTCTTTATCGCCTACAAGCCATCATCCTTTTCCTCACATATTCAAAGCAATCTCACGCCAGCATGAAACTGCATAACAGAGGTAATATAATCCTGATAAATACTTTTCCAATTTGCGTTTTGCTTGTAGAATTTATAACTATTATGGAAACTACTCAGCCATGAAATGAGAGCAGATATCGGATAAGAAACAAGTTCAGACACAGAAAATGAAAAAGAAGGAAAATTAAGTTATTCTTGCTATTAAACATACCCAATAGCAGATATGGTGGCCGTCATCTGAACAAACACACCTACCTGAAGTGTTTAAAGTAGGACTCTGCTGCTTATGTTAGGAGTCAGTTCCACCACCGGAATGAGTAACACAATCACTTTCCACTGGACATATGAAATATCAGCAATAATTACTTAATCAGTCAAAACTAGAAAGAGTTTTTGCACTTTGCTGTAGATACTGAAGACCTACCACGCTGTGAGCTGCATTTAGGTTTCTCCAAAGGTTAAAGATGCACAAATTGTTCAATACTTTGGCAGCCAATTATAAAGAAACTGCAAATGCTGAATAAAACCAAAGGAGGAAGACAGTCCCTACAATATTCCAAGCTGCAGAGGGTTATTACCTCTCTCTTCCCAAGATAACTAGGAAAAAAATCTTACTCATATGAGACGCCCAAATGTAACGTTTTTGAGAATACTTTGTGGAGATCTAGGTAAATGTAGCTTTAGACAGCTTTTTTCCTGGCCAGTAAAGGAGCATAAATACATATTTCATAGTTGGATTTTGCACAAAGTATTTTCCAAAGCTTTGAGATATATTCTTTCACTGTTTG